>NC_063333.1:4169381-4198586 GCF_021869965.1 Rhincodon typus
TCAAATCCAGATGATTTGGATTTTGATGTGCCTCAAAATAAATTAAATAATGAGGAAGTCTTTAAAGAATGAGATAAGATTGTAAGCTTTCTGTCTTAGGAACAGAGAACTGAATTGAAAGGCTTTTGCTGCACTATGAGAACATATTTAGAAATAGAATGGGGACAACTAATACTATATACATGAGGTTGAAGTAGGGAATGCTATTCAGATAAAACAATACCCCTGAAGGCTTAATCCTGTCAAAGCTGCACAGGTACAGTAGGAAGTGGAAGTGATGCTCCAAGAAGACATCATCGAACCAAGTCAAAGCAAGTGTAAGTGGAGTTCGCTGATCGTGTTGGTTCCCAAACCTGGTGGTACTCAATGATTCTGTGTAGATTATCAGAAGATCAATGCTGTGTGTCAGTAAGACTCATAACCAATTCCAAGGCTGGAGGACAAAGTTGGAAAAAGTTGGACAAGCCACTTGCATCACAAGTTTGGACTTCCTTTGTGGTTACTGGCAAGTACCTTTGTTGGAGAGAGCAAAAGAAGTTACTGCATTTGTGATCCAAAATGGGCTGTATCAATTTAAGGTAATGCCCTTTGGAATGAAAAATGCACCAGCCACATTTCAAAGACATATGAATAGAGTTGTGACAGGTTTGACTAATTGTGCCGTCTATGTAGATGATTAGTGATCTTTAGCCATTCACGGCCAGATCACATGGAGCATTTGGCAGAGCTCTTTGAGAGATTACAGAAAACAAAGTTGGTCATAAATTTAGCAAAGACATAATTTGCGGAGGTGGAAGTGACATTCCTAGGACATTCGACATCGAAGGATGACACCGAGGAATGTGAAGATGAAGGCCATCGAGGAATTTCCAAGACCATCCTCAAAGAAGGAAGTGCTACAATTTTGGTGACTGAATGGATTCTATTGGATGTTTGTACCAAACTTCAGTTGTGTGGTGGCAGTACTGACGGATTTCGTGTAAAACACAACATTTCGGTTCACAGAGCAATGCCAGGAGGCATTTGAGAATTTAAAAGCAGTATTAACCACCGCACCAGTGTTAGCCAAATTTCTTGAAACCCTTTAAAGTCACTTTCAACGGAAGCGATGTAGGAGTTGGAGCTGTGTTGTTACAGGAGGATGATTGTGGAATTGAAAGGCCAATTGGTTAGTTTTCAAAGAAACTCAATATCCACTAGAGAAAATATTCAATCATTGAAAAAGACTTATTAAGTTTGGGACTGGCCTTACAACATTTTAATCTTTATGTTGCAAACAATATATTGGATACAGTTGTGCACACTGATCACAACCCTTCGACATTCTTGGAAAGACTTAAAGCCAACAAACACCAGACTATTTTGTTGGAGTCTTATGTTACAAGTATTTAATTTATAGAATGAACATCTAGTGGGTTGTGAAAATGGTATTGCGGATGTGTTATCACAGGTTTAAAAGGAAAACGTGTATATAAGATACATGATATGTATATCAGATATATAAGATATGTATATGGAATTAGTATGAAATGTTTAACTCTATTAATGACCTACTTATCTAGTAATATTGACTTTAAGATTTAGAGAAAAAGAAATGAAGCCAGCTTTTCATAATGATGTTTATTTTTTCTTAAGGGGTGGTGGTGTTGCAAAGTTAGTATAGTACTTGTGGATTTGAAGGCAGAATTTTAGAATTTGTTTGTAAAATGATGGGGAGTCGGGGAGTGGGGGGAGCGGGGGGGAAGAGTGCATGCTCTCTTTAAAACATGTGTTAATTTAGGCTTGGAAATTAAAAAAAAAATGTCTGCAGGCTGCAGCAGATGCACAGAGAGTTCTTGAAATTGAAACATTGTTCAAAAGGCTATACTGTTAGCAGGCAAAGCAGTATTTTTGCCAAGACAACAGATCTTTACATTTAGCCGATTAATTTAAACCAGGCTGTAGATACCAAAGCCCTTAGCTAATATTCCTGACACACAAATTTTTGGAGGAAGATGTTCCTGACTGGAGGACCGTGGAGACCATAGAACGTTCTGAAAGATTTATCCTGGCTGTAATTTTGAGAGATTAAATGTCAATTGTTTTTTGTTAATTTGGTTTATGTAAGTGTTGAGTTGTATCTATTGAACAGTGTACCATTAGAATTTTGTTTTCTTTGGGAATAGTTAGTAGTTAAGGGGGAATTGTTTGGTTTGTTAGTAATTGTTTTAATTTGTTAACTGTTGGAGTTAGATAAATAAATTGTTACTTGTTGATTGTAGAGTGACTGTCAGGAGTTCATTTTATTTCACCTCTCTTTTATAACAGATTGGGTGGTAATAGGCAGGTGTACCATTTTTAACATTTCCTTCAACAGATTATGGGGTGAGGTGAGGCTCTCTTGGTGTTTCGGTTAACCAGATAATCAGAGTAACCCTATACATCAACATATTTTAAAACGTTGTATAGAAAAAGAGGAAATGTGATACAGAAAGAGCTTTTCCAAAATGTTTTGGCGTATATACAATAAGTTGGCTTATACATGCAATGTATGAGATTGACAAATGACATCAACAGGTAAAACTGGTAGGTGGCATTAATGAACAAAATTGAAAAATGGCATTCAGTATGTATTACTTAAGAGATGCCAAAAACATATGCAACTGCTGAAGGATCGTACATGCAGGTGAAATCAGGTAATATTAGCAGGTAAAATTGACATTGGTAAATGACTCTGGTGGGGTGTCTGAACTGGTGAAATTGTGGTTGATAATAAAAGAATGTGAAGATGGCATTACAATTGAAAGAATAAAGGCAAGGTAAATCAGCTTACACAAAAACCTGTAGACATTTGCTGTACTCCTACTTCAAAGAACATTGTTTCAATCACTGAGGGAGGCGAAAAAGTAGCAGGTACATTTCATTCCAAAAGTTTTCATCAAAAGATTTAGTATGATGTAAAATAACTCAGGTTGATTGTCTGCACCAAAATCAGGTTTACTTCAAAATATTTTGGTGCTTCAATTATGTTGCTCAGCACCACAGAACTACATGTGTTTTGATCAGCCAACCTTCTACTGAAAAATTTATGTTTGTTTACAGTCAATCTTGGATCAGCAAAAGCAACTCATAGAGGTAAGTGTTTGTGACGAATTTAGGTGCAATAGTAAGTTGTTTTAGGGAAAATTGCTGTATTAGGTGAGCAAAAAGCAAAAGATGTAACTTTAGTCTACATCAAACCTGTACTCAACCAACCTTAGAATTTCCTATGATGGTTTATGAGGTGGTGTAGATTGAAATTTACTCTGCAGTTGGCCTGAGCTGTACCTGACTAGAAATATAGAAACACAGAAGATCAGAAGATAGGGCCAGAAGTAGGCTGTTTGATCATTCGAGTCTGCTCCATCATTCACTATGGTCACGGCTAATTATGTAATTCAGTACTCTGATTTTGCTTTCCCCCGCCCCCATTCCCTTTGATCCCTTTAGCCCTAAGAACTATATCTAACTCCTTCTTGAGGGCAGTGAGTGTGTGAACTTTTTTTTACCACAGAGGCTGAGGCGGAAATCTTTTTAGTCAGTAAGGGAAATTAAAAGTTGCGGGGTTAAGGCAGGAAAGTCGAGTTGAGGGTAATCAGATCAGCCATGATCTCATTGAATGATGGAGCAGACTCAATGGGCTGAATGACCTATTTCTGCTTCTACATTTTGTAGTCATAAGGTATTATTAGCTGTCCTCCAGGCCTTAGGTCCCTCTTCAGTGTCCAGAGAGCATCTGAAAATTAAAGTCAGTGCCCTAAAACCTTCTCCGTTGCTTCTATAGCAGCCTGGGCATTTATCCAATATCAAGTCTGTTTACACAGCTAAACCTTCTTCCCTCACAACAGCCCTCTTCGCTGATTTATATACCTACATCATCCTTCTCTATAGCGAGTATTGCAAAATACAAAGTACTCATTTCAAACCTCGCCCACAGCTTCTGGATCCACACATGATTTTCAGCGTGGTCCATACTTTTCTTCCCTGGTTGTCCTTTTGTCCCAAGCATACTTATAAAATTCATTTAAATTTTCCTTTATTTTAACAATCGGTATCTTTTCGTGTTGCTTCACTTTTCTAATTTTTTTTCAGTAACCCCCTTTAGTAACTTTCTGTACACCTGTAGGGCTTCTATGGTATTGAATCCTCAGTATCTACAATAAACTTCCCCTTTTGCCTTTCTCCAATCCTGTATGTTCCTCAGTCTCCAGGTTTCTCCGCACTTGTTGGTCCTACTGTTCACCTTTTTTAGGAATATGTTCCTACAGTCTATTTCCATTTTGAAAGACTCACACTGCTCTGAAGTGGATTTCCTACAAATGTCCGTTCTCAATACACTTTGGCCCCAGTCAAGTACCCTTTTTTTCTGGTCCATCATTTTCCATGACTAACATAAATCTTACTGCATTGTGGCCACTATCACCGAAATGCTGTCCTGCTGACACTTTTATCACTTGCCTGGCTTTGTTCTCTAAGTTAGGTCCAGTACCAAGCCCTCTCTTGTAGGAGTTTGTGTTCTGGCTTAAAAAAACTTTCCTGGATGGATTTAAGGAATTCTGCTCCTCTAAGTCTTTCACACTTTTTCTCACCCAGTTATTATTTGGGAAGATCAAGTTCCCTATTGTTACTACACTTTTTTTACACTTCTCTGAAATGTATCTGCGTATCTACCCTTATATTTCTTCCACTACTGGGAATATATAGCAGTGGTTCACAATCTTTTCGGTATCAAGGCACATGGGCTGTATAACTGAATGGAGTTTTGTTCTCCTGTGCATGCAAGGTGACGAATGTCAACAGATCCTGCCTTCAATAATTGATACCAAGGCTCCAGAGGAGGTTGGAAGCTCAGTTGCAAAAATTTAAGGGCACATTCCTCACCTTGTCATGGCACACTGGTTGAAAACTATTGATCTATAGTATATTCTCAAGTATGTGACTGATCCATTTTTGTTCTTTTGTTTGAGCTGTATGGCCTCAGTTGAGGAATCTTGAATGATATCATCAGTCAATATTACAGTAATTGACTCATTGATCAAGATTGCAAAACCACCCCTTCTTTTACACATCTCCCTGCTTCACCTGAAGATTCCCCTACCCCAGAATATTGATCGGCCACTTCTGCTCCTCTCTTAACCATTTCTCCATGATAGCAATGATGTTTAATATCTCCATGTATTAATTAGCACTCTCAACTCATCTTGCTTATTGACATAACACCTTAAATTAAAATAAATACTATCTGACCTTGAAATGCTGCCTTGTGCCTTGATTTGCCTATATCCACTCAGAATGAATCCCCTTTCCACTCAGTTTTTTTAAAACCTGTCGCTCTCCTGTTGTCCCTGTTGAGAATGAATCCCTCAAAGGATTCTCATAAATTTGTCATAAATTTCTCCTTCATGAACCTTGATTCTTGTTTGATCATATCATTTATTTCTAAATGGTCCGCTATTGCATCATTTTATAATAGATTCTAAGATCTTCCTGTGGCTCGTTGGTCTAGGGGTATGAGCCACGCTTAGGGGACTGTAGAGTGATGACATGTGAGAGGTCCCGTGTTCAACTCCCGGACGAGCCCAGGTTTCTTACTTCATTTAAGGGGCAGCACAGTGGCTCAGTGGTTAGCATTGCTGCCTCACAGCACCAGGAACCCGGGTTCAATTCCACCCTCGGATGACTGTCTGTGTGGAGTTTGCACATTCTCCCCGTGCCTCTGTGGGTTTCCTCTGTGTGCTCTGGTTTCCTCCTACAGCCCAAAGATGTGCAGGCTAGGTGGATTGGCCATGTTAAATTGACCATAGTATTAAGGTATGTGTAGATTAGGTGGGTTATAGGGGGATGGGTCTGGGTTTGATGCTCTGAGGGTTGGTGTGGACTTGTTGGGCCGAAGGGCCTGTTTCCACACCATTGGGATTCTATGATAAAAGCAAAAACAAAACAGTCACAGGGGGCCAAAGAAAGTATTCTAATTGGTAATACTTATAAAGAGCTGGCATTATGGGTCAAATCACCTTCTTCTGTTCTCTAAGATTCTTTGATTCTCCATAAGTCAAAAATCAAATGGGTTGGAAAATAACATTTCATTTAATAACTATGTCAATGAAGAACAATTCAATCAATACTGCTACTCTGTATTGTTGCAGTGACAAAAGTATTTAGAAATATCTGGTAAGTAAAATTAACACTAACTGTTTTATCCCCTTTTCACAGCTCAAATGGTTAAGGGCTGTGCTTCCAGATATCGCAGTAAGTTTTAGGAGATAAGATTTTAATGTTAATTGCTGTCTATCTTTTTAGCTTATTGCAGTGTTACTGGTCACTGATGCTCCAACGTTCTTGTTCAAAACAATGAATCTCAGGACCAATAGCGAAGCCACATTATCATTGAATTAGTTGGATCAAGGGTCTCGAGAGTGAGAAACTTAAAATTATTAATGCTAACAAAGAAAAAGATCAGGAGAAATTAATGGACTGGAAGTTGGGAAGAAATTGATGGATGTAGTTATAATTACGACATCTAAAAGATATTTGGTTAAGTACACGAGAAGGAAAGTTTTTGGTGGGATATGGCCAGGAGCAGGCAGATGGGACTAATTTAGTTTGGGATTATGTTCAACATGGACTGGTTGGACCGAAGGGTCTGTTCATGTGCTGTATGACTCTGTGATGGCTTACTCCTAGAGTTCCAAGTCAGGCGTCCATGCTTTGTGGATCACACATCTAAGTGAAAGGATTTGAAATTATATGCCAGGTGTTAACAGTTCTCTAAGGTGGCCTTCCTAAGGGTAGCTATGGGCACTTGTGGCACAGTGGTAGTATCCCTATCTCTAGGCCGTGAGAGGTGGGTTCAAACTCCATCTATTCCAGAGATCCCTTATCTGTTATCAGGTTAATTAGAAAATATATTCCTAAAGGTATCTAGGATTTCTTATCCATGGAGCAAAGAAGATGAAAAGCAGATTTAATAGAGGAGTTCATCACTAGGAGATGTTTTAACAAAGTTGATAGTAACAGTTTTCACTTGCAGAACAATTAGTGACCAAAGGACACAGATTATGATAATATTGGCAGAATAATTAGGGAAATTGATAATTTCATCTTTTCTCAAAAAACACCCAATCATTTGCCAAAGAACAACTCCCCCTCCATTACCGAACCCCTGGAATTCTTAAACAACAACTCTTTACTGTGGAGCGACTGCTATCCTAACAGGTGTTTTTCAGAGTTTCTTTCTACATAGGGCTATTAGGGAACAGTTACCAGCAGTCTAATTACCCACAGATTTATACATTAGAGATTTCTGTTATGGTGTTACCATATAATGACTTATTCAACAGTATTGTACTTGTGCCAGGCAATGCTTAGCTGCGAAAGACCTGAACTGAGATATTTTATCAACAGAAAAACTTGCAGCTGGGGAGAGAAGCCAAGCCATTGGTAAGTAAGAATTCAGAAGTATTGGTTCTGATGAAAATTTAAGGTTAACTCATTACAGTGCATTGGGCTGCTCTCTCTCATTAGAGAGAGAAAAAGACAGTTGGTAATGATAATTATCTGAGGGTCACCATTCCTGAGATGATTGGAGATTGAGAAGGAACATTATTCATAATAACTTCAGCCAGTGCGGGAATTAAATCCCACACTGTTGGCATCACATTGCGTCACTAGCCAGCTGTCCAGTCAACTGAGTTAACTGACCCTGACGAAAATGATCTGTGAGTAACAGATTGTTAAGTAAATGACAACATTTGATCTATTTGGCAGACAGGGAAACCAGCCCTCGCACTGAACTGATTCATTTGGTCTCAGGCTAGCCAATACAGTCTGCCTCAATTGGCTGCATGAAGGTGAACAACTCAGTCAGTATTCCTGCATCTAATTGCTATCATGCAATTTCAGTAAAGCACACTTATGGAGCAAATGCAAAAATCTGACTTGAAAATGATCCCATGAGGGAATAACCTGTTGGAACTTTTATGTAGAACTGGACATCTCTTGGCACCTGTGGAGTAGCATGGAATTCAGATGGTGTAAAATTGGTCTTTGGCGAGCCAGCAGACAAGCAAATCCATTAATGTTAACTGCAATAGGACATAGGCCAGCAGAAAGGGCAAACAAGTGGCAAATGGATTTTAACACAGGAACGTTTGAGGTGATATATTTTGACAAAGTGGACAGGGGGAGACAATATAGATTTTATGGCACAATTCTAAAGAGTGTGCACTTACAGTGAGACTTGAAGGTTCTTTGAAAGTGGCAGAACATATTAAGACAGTAGTTAACAAATAATGATCTTGGTCATCATAAATGAGAGGCTTGTTTACAAAAGTAGGGTAAGTTGTGGTGAGCAATTATACAGGTTGATTAAGCCACAACTAGAATATTGCATTCAGTGCTGCTCACCATGCTCTTGGAAATGTATAAAAGGCTATGAGTGCAAAGAAGATTTACCAAAACTTTTCTAGTGTTGGGGATTTTGGATACAAACTTAGACTGGAGAATATGTAATCTAAAAAGAGGGTTGAGAGGAGACCTAATAGAGGTTGGTATTTTGACAGCTTTCAATAGGTGCTGGTACAAGGACAAGGGGTCACAGATTTAAGGTTTCGAGTAAGAGTTCAGGGATGATGTGAAAGAAAGATTTCTTTTGGGAGCAAATGGTAATCATCTGTGTCTTGCCGCCTGTTAGGCTGGTAGAAGTGGAGACAGCCATTGAATTTAGAATTAAATTGGATGGGCCTTGAAGACCAATAAACTTACCGTTATGAGGCTTGAGCAAGGAATGGAGCTGGCTGGACTTGGTCCACAAAGAGCCAGAATGGACTCGGCGGCCAAGATGTTGTAGAGTGTGGGGAACATTTCCGTAGTAAATAGACCATTTATTTCCATGGCACATTGCTCCGTATTTTCCACTGTTTCAAATCCATCGATCTACAATTAACATAGTTATTTCACAAATATTTTTACATTATTATATAGGACTTTACCTTATCATAACACACAGTCTCAGATGTAAATGCCCACAAGAGATTTCAGTGGGCAAAAAATGTGAAATAACCAAATTATGTGTATGTTAAGGTTGAATACTGTGGGAACTGTATTCATGGTAAAGCATTACTTTTACAGGAGAACATGGGAGAATTAGGGGTCCTATTGCTCAATTCATACCACATCCAAGTTTACACAATTTTTGATTCTGGTTGTAGAATCTGGTATTGTTAAATTTGCAGCAGGCAACATGCTCTGATGGAAGTGCTGAATTGGTATACAACCCTTCATAGAATAAGGTGTGCGAATAAGTCTTTGTGAAGAAAGAATATAAAAGGAGATGGAGACATGATGGAGGAATAGATTGAGTGTTCTGCTTGAAGAGTATAACCGGCATAGATGTGCTGGAGCAATGACCTCTTAAGGAGCAGTATCAACCATTATGTATTGTATCATTTTAGATATTTGATAGGAGTAAACATTTTTCTTGATTAATGAGGATAGGACTGGTCGTCTGTAATTTTGAAATTCAAATCTCATTTTCCAGATGAATAGAAGTCTTCTCAATGTTGATGTTTGTAAAGTGAAATCAGTTGGTTTTAATGATGTGAACACAGAGAAGTGAAATGTATACTGATATAAGGCTTTATGCTCTGAAGCTGATGATTTTTATGCTCTTTGTCAACAGAGAAGATTAAAAAAGACATTCTGAGTAAAGCGGGTAAGTTCCAGAAAGAGGTAATTGTCAAAAGAGAAACAAAAGAGTTTGCATATTCCAAAATCCAATAAAAGACCACTAATACTTGAAAACAAACCTACTGAGTCACAGTGGAGTTCCTTTTGAAGATCACAAAATGGTTTGGACCAGTCTATCCTATTCACAAGTTTTACTGGTTTTTCCTTCTGGATCAAGCTGGAGAAGACCAGAAGCAGACAGCTTTCTGGTTCAGGGGGATTTCAAGATTCCCCATGGCCTAGGGAACCCTTGAACACAGATGTGTGATCATATAAGCCCCTAATTTAAATGCAGAGGTGTTCAAGAAGAGAAAAATATTTTGTTCCCTCAATATTGAATCTGTCTGCAAACAACGGCAGAACAGCATGCAAGTAAAAAATCTTCAACAGACAGCTGCCACTCATCCATCCAAAGATTGTGTCTGATTATTTGCTTCAAATTAACAGATTCTTCTTTCGGTGGCAATTTTTTTTTTTTTGCTTTATTCATTTATGGGATGACGGCGTCACTGGTTAGGCAGCATTTATTGCCCATCCCTAATTGCCCAGAGGGCAGTTAAGAGTCAACCACATTGCTGTGGGTCTGGACATGTAGGCCAGACCAGGTAAGGATGGTGGTTTCCTTCCCTAAAGGACAATAGTGAATAGTGGACAATAGGGTTTTTCCCTACAATCGGCAATGGATTCATGGGCATCATTAGATTATTAATTCCAGATATTTATTAGATTCCAATTCCACCATCTGCCATGATAGGATTTGAACCTGGGTCCCCGGAACAATATCTGGGTCTTTTGTTAATAGTCCAGCGATAATACCGCTAGGCCATCTTGTCCCCAGCTAATATTGGAGGTAATATTTCAGGACTGTGACCTCCTTTGCAATCTGCTGTCACAAATGCTGGGTTACTTGCCTCTTTGGCCTTTCCCCCCGACCCCGATGGGTACAGATCACCCCTGTTCTGATATACCTCCTCCAATTGGAGCTATGTCATCCATCAATGAGCCCTCAGTCCCTGAGTCATCCTGATGCTTGCTTTTGCCAAACTGCAAGTGCACTTCTTATCTTCAATGAAAGTGCATGCTTGGAGAAATTATCTCTCCAGGAAAATTACATTTAATCTCATTTAATGTGTGCTAAACATACCAGTTCCTTAGTGTCTCCAAGTAACCTGCAGTTAACCCTTAAATTGCAAGCTCGGTCCAGACTCTTGGTGCCACCCTGCAATTCCTCCCTGAGAAAAGTCTTTAACCTCTTACTAGTGCTGTTCTTCACACTGCCCAACTTGGGCCTCTAGTAACTATCTCCAGCTCCCGATGGCTACTGGCCCTGATTGGTCAGAAGTTTCCGATAGGGTGAAAGTTCACTGACAAGGTACCCAAAGGCTGAGGAGCCTACGTGTCAGCAATTATGTGGTTGATGCTTAATTTGACTGTCTTTCTTCATGGTGTTGATATGGAGATAGTTGCCAGTAAAATGTCTAGTCCGCACACTTAAAGCAAATCCACAAATGTGACTGCCCCGCTCGACCCATTGTTTCTGCCAATTCCTGCCCAACTGAACTCATCTCCACCTTCCCTGACTCTGTTTCTTTCCCCCGGTCCACAAACTCCCCACCTACGTTTGGGACACCACCCACGCCCTCCACCTTCTCCAAGATTTTCAATTCCTCGGCCCCCAACACTTCATCTTCAATATGGACATTCAGTCTGTCTGCACCTATATCCCCCATTAGAAGGGCCAAAAAGCCTTCCATTTCTTCCTCTCCTGCAGACCCAACTAGTCCCGCTCCACCGAAACTCTCATCCGCTTATTGGAACTTGTCCTCATCCTCAACAAATTTTCCTTTAACTCCTCCTACTTCCTATAAACCAAAGGGGTGGCTGTGGGCATCCACATGGTCAAAGCTATACTTGCCTCTTCATAGGATACACAAAGTGGTCCCTCTTCTGCAGTTATACTGGCACCATCCCTCACCTCTTCCTCCGTTACATCGATGACTGTTTCGGCGCTGCCTCATTCTCCCATGAGGAGCTCGAACAGTTCACCCACTTCACCAACACCTTTCACCCCAACCTCAAATTCGCCTGGACCATCTCCGACACCTTCCTCCTCTTCTTGGACCTCTCCGTCTCCATCTCCGACAACTGACTCAGCACCGACATCTATTTCAAGCCCACCATCTCCCATAGCTACCTCGACTACACCTCCTCTCACCCACACTCTTGCAAAAATGTGATCTCATACTCTTAATTCCTCCGCTTCCACCACATTTCCTCCTGGGATGAAGCGTTCCACGCCCGGACATCTCAGATGTCCTCCGACTTCAAGGACCATATTTGCCCTCTTCCATGATTCACAATGCCCTTAACCACACCTCTTTCATTTCCCACACTTCTGCCCTCAAACCCCCTCCCCAACAACAACAAGGATAGAGTCCCCCTAGTCCTCACATACTACCCCACCAACCTCCAAATCCAATGCATCATCCTCCACCACTTTCACCACCTGCAATCAGACCCCACCAAAGAGATATTCTTCTTCCCACCCATATCTGCTTTCTGTAGGGACTGCTTTCTCCACGACTCCCTGGTCTGTTCCGCACTCCCCACCAACCCCACCACACACAGCATCTTTCCCTGCAATCACACAAAGTGCTACACCTGCCCCTACACCTCCCCTCTCGCCTTCATATAAGGTGCCAAGCAATCATTCAGTATCGAACATGGTTTCACCTGTACGTCTTCTAACCTGGTCTACTGCCTCCGTTGCTCCCGATGTGGTTTCTTCTACATCGGAGAGACCAAGCGCAGACTTGATGACAGATTCGTGAAGCATCTACGCATTGTGTGCTCCAATCAACACCATCTTCTGGTTGCTAGCCATTTCAACTCCCCTTCCCACTCCCTTGGTGACATGTCCATCATGGACCTTCTCCAGTGTCACAATGAGGGAGGCCACACAAAAATTGGAGGAACAACACCTTATATTCTGCCTTGGGAGATTACAGCCCAATGGTCTCAACATAGAATTCACTCGTTTCAAAATTTCCCCAACCATGGCCCCTTCCCAGGCCCAGCCCTTTCTCACATCCCCACCTCCTTGACCTGACACAACTTGTCACTCTTCCTTCTCACCTATGCGCCCCACCCTTCCCATTGACCAATCTCCCCAACCCCTTACCTGCATCCACCTATCACCATCCCACCTGCCTTCACCTAGCCCCACCTCTATTTATTTCTGAGCTCCCTTCCACCTCCCCAGTCCTGTGAAGGGTCCCGACCCAAAACATCGACTTTCCTTCTCCTCTGATGCTGCCTGACCTGCTGTGTTCCTCCAGCCCCACAATCTATCAACTTGAACATGAAATTCCAGAGTATAAACGGACTATAAATAAACTAAATACCAATTGGACATTTCCGTTGTCTCACTTAAAATTTCACAGAATTAGGGCTTGGAATATTGCTGCTGGCAGCAATTAGAAGAAAACTGGCTATTCTGCAAGTTTTGCTGTCACTTTTAGGAGCTGGGAAGCGAGCTGGCTTGTGCCTGCTTCCAATAGGGAAGCCAAGAACATCTGGCTCAATTTACTGCACAAAGTACAAGTGATGCATTGTAACAACCTCTGGAGAGGCAAGGAGGCAACTCTTTCTAGTGCGGAGCATATTATCATGCACAAAACAAAACAATAGTGCCAGCAAAGCCTGATGGCCACATAGCCCACCAAAGGTTTCAAATGTGAACCAGGATTCTATCGATGGAGACCAAAGCCAGAAGGACAATGTGATGGTCCTGTGAAAAGTATGGCCATCTAGAAAAGTAAAGTTACCTCTATTCTTCAATTGAAATAGCTTTTGGCACGCTCAGATGCATTGTGTTACTTATTAAATTCTGAGGCCTTAATGAGTCTCAAAGGCAGAATAGATCTGTCCTGCTGAATGTATTTGAGGTCTGTCCTCAAAGTACTTTATAGAGCCCAGTGTTCACAATATTTGCTCTGGAGACTTTATAGTTGTTAGATTTTGTCCACAGTAAAATTTTAATTAAATTTACTGTTCTTTGTTTTTATATACAGCTGATGATGAGCATGCAGGTATGATCAAATGTGGTATTGATTTAGCATAAGACAAACAAGTAGTTAAAAGAAGTCTGAAGTCTAGTTTATCAAACAGTGGGGCTTGGAACAGAATGTATAGGAAAGTTACTTGTTCAGTTTCTCAGCCTGTGTTACCATGGTTGAAGAACCTGTAAACTGTTTCACTTGCACCTTAAAAAATTAACGAAACATCTGATCCAAGATATTTTAGATCAATTTCCCACAGTTCAGATAATAACAGGGCATTGGCTTACAGCCAATACTGTGATGGTGAGGAAATTTTATCTGTTCACTCTGGTCAGCCAATTCTTCCAGGATTTTCTACCACAAATCATTAACTAGAATTCATCAGCCTTTGGCTCCAATAAGCCTGATTTACTTAATGAGAAATTATGTACAGCATACGAATAAATGACGGTTGAAATAACAACAGAAAGATCTGAGGCACAAAGCCCACCCACTGTTAAGTCTATTGAGTTCTCACTGAAAATCTAAGCTGCTGTTTTGTGAGTGAATGGAAGTTAGGTTTATATTTAGGTGGATTTTCATCCTGGATCTGGCTACGAGGAGTTGAAAAATTTCCTGGTTGGGCATGCCCATTTGAGAGGAAAATTTCTAGGAGGGTGGGTGCTAAGTGGAAGTGGGGCAGCCACTCCCAAACACAAAGATACTGATGGAGCAGGCTTGCTTTTTAAAAGTTGTGCCTCAGTGCTATGGGATTTCATCTCCATTGCAATAAAAACAACAGAATAAAAACATCCCTCTAGGCTCGCCACCTCCTCATGCACTGTCATAGCTCTGATGGTGCCAGCCTGTCACCTCATGTATCTCACCCACTCCTAACTGCTATCTGTGAGAAAGCTTTTTAAAATAAGTCATTCATTCACAACTTTCTTACGAAAACCTTTTTTAAAATTGTAGCCCTATAAACACGTCAAACAGTTATACGTTAAAGTATCAATAGCGGACATCACTTCATAAACATTGAGAAATAGATTAGCTGTAAAAGGGAAAAAAAAAATGAGGAGTGGTAAAGCAATAGTGATATGGGATTTTGTAGTCAGAAGATTAAGCAGGCGTTTTTGCAGCATGTGACATGACACCAGAAAGGTATGTTGCCTCCCTGGTGCCAGGATCAAGGAAGTCACAGAGCAGCTACAAGGCGCCCTCCTAGATGAGGGAGTCAGCCAGAAGTCATGGTTCACAGTGGTACTAAAAAAAATGTCAGAAGAAAGATGAGGTCCTGAAAGTAGAATTCAGAGAGTAAGAGAAGATATTAAAATGCAGGACCTGAACAGCAATAATTTCAGGATTGCTTCCAGTGCCACTTGCAAATGAACATAGGAACAGGAGGATCAATGGAATGATCATATGATTGGTGAAGTGGTGTAGGAGGGAGGGCATCACATTTCTGAAACTTTTGGGACCAGTTCTGGGCAGCGATCACATGTAGAGAAGCTGGATGGGTGACATCTTAATTAAACTGATATCCTCTCAGGGAGATTTCCTCTTTTTGAGATTTCCCTTTTTTGACTCCATTTCCTTTGAAAAAATGTCCAACATTTCATTTGCTCATATCAGTTGAATTCATATGCCAGTTTTTCTGTGACTTATGGCTGGGTATTCTCAAATTGCTATATGCTATGGCTTCAGCAGTATTTCTCCAGTTAAATTCAGTTTCCCTTAACAAGAAAGCAGATTTACAGTTTGAAACAAGAAAATTAAAATAAAGGCAGAAAGTAGGAAACTACAGGATACCATTATCCACCTTGATTGTTAAATCTTCAAAGAACTCTAGCAAATTAGTCAACATGATATATCCTTCATTAAACGATACTGATTCTAATGAATTTGTATTTTTTATTTCCAAATGTCCTGCTGTTATTTTGTTAATAATGGGTTTTAACATTTTCCCAATGATAGAGATTAAATTAACTGGTCTGTAGCATACTTGGACTTCTAGAAACATTTGAAAAGGTGCTGCACAAAAGGTTATTACACAAGGAAAGCTCACATGGAGTTAAGAGTAATTTATTAACTTGGATAGAAGATTGGCTAACCAACAGAAAGCAGAGAATTGAGATAAATGAGTCTTTTTTCTGATTGGCAAGTTGTAACTAGTGGGGTGTTACAGGATTTGGTTCTTGGGTCCCAACAGTTTACAATCTATATTAATGATGTGGATGCAGGGAATAGAAAGAACTATAGGCAAATTTGCAGATGACACTAAAATAGGCGGGAAAGAAAATTGCAATGAAGAAGTAAGAAATTAAAAGTAGATGCAGATGGATTAGGTGAATGGACCAAAACTTGGCATATGGAGTTTAATAAGGCAGATGAGTGTAAGGTTCTGAAGAAGGGTTCTGACCTGAAACATCAGCTTCCCTGTTTCTCTGATGCTGCCTGGCCTGCTATGTTCCTCCAGCTCCACACGTTGTTATCTCTGATTCCAGCATTTGCAGTTCTTACTGTCTAAGTGGGAGGTTATCTACTTTGGTCGAAAGACTAGGAGGACAACACATTATGTAACTGAAGAGAAAATTCAAAGTACTTCAGTGCAGAGGGATCTGGATGTCTTTCTGCATGAATTGCAGAAAATTAGAATGCGTGTATGGTAAGTAATAAGGAAGACAATTAGAATTTAGGCATTTATTGCAAAATGAATTCTGCTGATTGACGACTGCATTGGTTCTGTCCAAGCACAAGCAAGCAGCTACATCCTCAGATACCTAGCAAAACTTAATACAGCTTTGGCTTGTGTGATGGTCACAGAGAGTTCTTTTTTATTTTCATTCATGTTAGAAGAACATCTCTTTTTGTTACATGTAGGGAGAGATGGCCACATTTCAATATAGTTAGATCCTACAGTTTGCCATTGGTATCTATTTCTTCAGTGTTATTAACTTGTATTGTCACAGCAAACTTGAATTTCATCACTAAGTACTTATATCTCTGAGTGTTAAACTTTTGTATTGTTTCTAGGAAATATTGCCTGGGACTTGGGATTTGAACAAGGTAAGCTCTTGAACAGAAAATGCAAAATTCCTTAGTTAGACAGACCTGAGCATTATGCTGATAGCAAATCTTTGAGAATTCAAAGGTGTGCCCCTCTCCTTGCTTGATTTTGCCAGGGCAGAAGCTGTTTGCATTTGAGGGTTGGTGTCAGAAAAGAACGTGGAAGTTAATGCTCTCTCCAATGACCAGTTGGATTACATGTCATGCTGAGAATCATCCTTAGCTCTAGCTCCCATGATGACCACCTTACAACTATTATCTCCCATTCACACCAACTTTGGTGTGGATTCACCCTGGGTTCTAGAGCTAAGGTGGTGTCATACCAGCAGCAGCCATCACTTCTCTGGTGGCACTGTTGTTCACCATGGCTGATTAACTTCTGATCGACCAGCAGACCTCAGTGGATAGGATCTCTGGCCTATGGGGCCTTGCTCATAGTGGAAGGCCTGTTACTGCCCTTTCCAGTCCCTGAATAGCACCCAATGCATTTTGCCTTCCCTAAATGAGGTGATATGGGACTCTCACTTGCTACCCAGACAGCAGACAAAACCTCACTTGCCTCCACAAAACTGCATAGCCCAAAGATGCGGCTTTGGCCTAATTTAAACAATGATGCTTTGATTAGATTAAAATTCAAAAAACAATTCTCTTCTGCTATGGAAACTTTTAACTTGTTCCATGTTGCTTTTCATAGTATGATTCAAAGCTTCCAATTCTTAGATTCTTTTTGAAATAAGAACTTCAATTTTCTATTTTCCATTAACAACAGCATTAAAGAGAGATGCATATCGACAAGCTGCAGAAATTGTTGATGAAGATGAGCCTGAATGTAAGTGCGAATATAAATCAGGAATGATCTAAATAAACTAAATGATATTATAAACTGCACTTTATATGGTGGAAAGCTAATATATCCTGTTGGTATTCCAAAACTGGTATTACGAATACACAAAAGTTTCAGAATGTTAACATCAGTCTTCATTTTATCCACTGTATTTTTATGAAGGGGTAGATCACATCTAGAAATTTTGATCGGCTGCCAATTTCTCCGGCAGTCTAAATGAACCACGTCTTCTGACATGGTTAAAACTTCTGGTGAGATTGATAAGGCAATATATAGTTGTTCAGCATCATTTGGTTATAGGGCATTTCTTTCACGGCTGTTAACTGAGAAGATTATGTTTGTTGTGAAACTTCCAGTTATGAAACCACACCTCAATTTGGATTAGATGCTTTCAGCCAAGATTTGCTGTCTGACCGGCAGCATAATATGCCTTTCCCAGGATAATCAGGAGTGAGCTGCCTCGATCATTGTTGCACTTGCTGCAATCACCCCAGTTCTTAGACAGGGTCACAAATTTTGGATTGCACATATCCGAGGGCATTGCGCCTTCTTTCAACAGAGACAGCCGGTGGAATGTTATAGGGACCTGAACAATGTGGGCTGATGATGAGATCTGTGGCAGAACCACATGAAAAGGTGTACCTTAATGTCAGGATCACCATTTGCTGGATGGTGAGACAAGTTTCTTGCCTGGCGTTAACGTGTCTTGATTTGTTAAACACCTCTTTACTGTAAAACCCACCTCATTAATATATAGCTTCCTTGCTTCCCAAATGCACCGAGCAAGCTGGATGTTGGGAATTCTCAACAGGGAAGTCAGAGAGGGTACCTGCACTGCTGGCTGTGATGAGCTTCCATGTTGCTTGACACTGAGCCGCGGCACACACCCCTCTTCCATGGGGATTGGCATTCTGCACTTTTCAAGCCCTCGTGACCATCATGGCCCCTCTCCAATTCACTGGCAGGCTGTTAATGAATCATAGAACTGCATTTTTGGGCAAACACAGTGTGGAGCTGGAGGAACACAGCAGGCCAGGCAGCATCAGAGGAGCAGGAAAGTTGATGTTTCAGTCGGGACCCTTCTTTAGATGCTCCTCTGATGCAGCTTGGCCTGCTGTGTTCCTCCAGCTCCACACTATGTTATCTCAGACTCCAGCATCGGCAGTTCTTACTATCTCTACATTTTTGGGCACACTTGCAACTAGATTGAAAGGAAACTTTGTGTGCAAAGACTAGCTCATGGATTGGACTGCTCTCTTAGTGCTTGCTCACTTAGCACCTACCTGCTTGCTCATAGCATCCATGACTTGCCTTTCCTTGACTTACTATATTGTACCAATCAGCCCAATTACACCAACCAGGCAATATGCTGTTATCAGCATCTTGCTGTACAACAGTGTGCTATGTCAATCTCACAGTAGCATATGTGCCAGAAGCATGAGCAGCAAAAACATTACATCTACAGCAAGCAGGCAATCATGTCTCAAAGTCTTAGGGGAGTAGGCCTCACTAAGTCTGGCAGGCATCTGTCTGTCATGGGTCCTGACACAGTAGGTCAAGGGCAGCCTTCAATACCAGGCAAGAGGATTAGGCATGGTCAGGCAAACAGTCAGGATGTTCTTGATCAGGGGGTCTGAGCCTCTATAGTCCAGAGATTGGGTCACATTCTGTCCTGTAGTTCCATAGAGGCCAGCTTGGGAGTAGGGTTAATGTAATGAGGAAGATGTGCAGCCATAAGTCAGGGGTCTGGGCACTTCTTGTCCAGCCATGTCCACTTCGGTCACTCATATAGGTCAGTGTATGGATTCCTGGGGATGTATGAAGCTTATGACCTTATGGGAAGCATTAACAAAAAGGAGTTCTGGATGTTCAGGGCTTCACCAACGCACACAAGCTGAAGATGAAAACTACTGATGGAAAACATTCACTGTCAACTTCCATTGTGTTGAAAATCAAAAGTACGTAATGGGGAAGAAAATGGCTGCAACCGCACTCGGTATGGGCAGGTTAAGTGTGGGGGAAGAGGCTTCAGTACTCACCAACATGACGCCTTTTAGAAAGCAACAACATTATACATGGACCATGCATTCTACAGGACACAGACCTGTGAGCCCCCAAGTCCCTAGCAGTCCAAAGGCTCCTTGTGTGCTTCCCTTTCCTAGAAATTGCTGATCACACCATCGCTTTTGCACACAGAGGCCAAGGAAAGAACAGGGATGTTTGACCATAGCAGAACTTATTGTATTATATAATACCTTGTTTATTTAGCTTCCACACATTGCAGCAACTTTCACTCCAGAAACTGATTCATGTGATATTTGGCATCATGCTGGCACAGTTCCACTCGGGGCTGCATGGAAGGTCGAAGCAACAGATACTGTGCAAAACTAATCAAATATATACAAAAGTGATACTTTAGACACAGTGTAATATCATCCATGCCACCAAAATGTCCTCAAGAGGTTTTTTCTTTCTTATTTCCCTCCCACTACATTTTAGTGTTATCCCAAGTTCCACATTTGGGGTGGAGGGACCCTGCTTGGCAGTGGAGACCTTTAGTCCCAGAAGTTTGATCAGGCATCCTCAGGGGGTGTTTATGTCTAGACAGTGCAAACATGTTGAGGGACTTCTTGCCAAAGGCAAATGACACTCTATCTCTTGAAATTCCAAATGTCGGAGGGAGAAGGCAGGAGAGATGGAGTGGGAGGGCCCAGCCACATCTGGATTGTCCCGAGAGGAGACTTGTTAACAGCTTGTGTGTGGTTCTTCCTCTGGCTGGATGCCCCTTGGTAGAACCTTATCTCCTTGTGATAAAAGGCACCTGGAGTGCAAACCAGTCTCCCTGTACCCCTGTCACCATGCTTTCATTTTTGAGAACCAGTGGCTGGGGCAATGTACAGCAGCTGTGTGTTTCCAGCAGATCTGGAGGGGGCTGTGCCTATCTGCCCTTAGCAACTATCCACCTGATCATGGAAGCAGCCAGATGATCACATGCTTGGGGCAACTGGTTCCCCACAATGTAGCTGCACTCTGCAGCCTCTGGGCAATAAGGGCTACTGAATCCCAGATGCCCGTCTGCTGTTGTTGTTCCTCCTGTACATGAGGATAATGTACCTGATCACAGGGTTATGTCCTGCCTAGGCTGAGTAGGTATTTGGTCTCTACAGTCTTTCAAATGCTAGTGGCCTGTGGAGTATCTCTATCTTAGCCAGCTGAGGAGCTGTCACAGAATGGTTTTCATCAGCTCATGCTCCCAAACTTTCTGAACCTGACTTTCCCACTGAGATGTCAGTTTCTGAAATGGCAGTGGGAGGGGGTAGGATGCAGCTATGCCAATGATTCCTCTGAGGCCTTTGTACTCTCATCCTCAGAGGTTGAAAAGGTGCCTTTTGCTAGAGCAGGCTATTTCTCTGCCGAGGTCATGGACATCCTGCTGATACCTGCAAGACACAAAGAAGAGAAGGTGTTGCAGTCAATCATTACAAATGGTGTGGAATGAATGACCATCTTCAATAAAAGACAATCTAACCACTGCTCCTTGACAATCAGTGGTGTTACCATCACTAAGCCCCCACTATCAACATCCAGGGATTAAGATTGAAATGAAACTCAATTGGATTCACTACATAAATGTACTGGCTGCAAGAGCTGGTCAGGGGCTAGGAGTACTGTGGCAACTAACTCACTCCTGATTCCCCAAAGCCTCTGAATAAGACATAAGTCAGGAGTGAAATAGAATACTCACCAGTTGCCTGGATGGGTGCAGCTCCAAAAGCACTCAAGAAGTGTGACCCCACCCAGGGAAAAGCAGTCCGCTTGATTGACACCATATCCACAAGCATCCAATCCCTCCAGCACTGACATTCAGGAGCAGAAGTGCATACCATCAACCAGAAATTCACCAAAGATCTATAGACAGCACCTTCCAAGCCCATAACAACTTCCATCTAGAAGGACAAGGGCAACAGATACATGAAAACACCACTCATGCCTCTCCAACTAACTCACCATTCTGACTTGGAAATTTACCATCATTCTTTCACTGTCGTAGGGTCAAAATCCTGGAATTGCCTCTCTGATGGCATTGTGGGTCAACCCACAACAGATGAACTGCAACAGTTCAAGAAGGCAGCTCACCACCACCTTCTCAAGGGCAACTAGGGATGGGCAATAAATGCTGGCCAGCCAGTGACGCCCACATCCCATGAGTGAATGAAAAAAAAATACTCCCGACAATGGGGTTAAGGTGAGAGTTGAAATGCAATGGAGAATGGTGCTTACTTGATTGGTAAGGCATGCTTGTCTTGGCATCCCTCACTGGATTGGTCCCAGCCTTCTCCTGCAAGGGCCAGGATTCTCCCTCATAGTGGGTGAGAAAGTCCTGCACCACCATATAGATTCTGCTTGTCATCAATGAATTGGATTATCTAATCTTATATTGAAAGATGACACAGAGAAACACTGATGTCACCTTATATTCTCTCTTTCAACAAACTGATGTAGCGATTGTGGTCCACTCTCTGCACTCCATCTAGGCCTCCTTCTGTACTTTATCATTCCATATCACGGAAATCACAAGGCATGAGACCAGAGTCCAGAAACTTGAGCAGACACATTTGATTTGATTGATTTATATCTAATATCTGACAGTAATAACCAAGTAACGTGCAGCATATCCATTCCAATTCACTGCTTTAGAATTCTGTCAGAAATGTTGAAATTCATATTGGATATAAAACCATAAATCCTACTGACCTCTCAGGTGAACGTGAAACAAATTTCATGGTACTACTTTGTTGAACAGGTGTTCTGTCCAGTGTCCAGATTAATATGTGTCCTAAATCAATATTGCTAATGCTAATATGCTATGATTATGTTATTAGTTGTGGGACACTGCCATCAAAGAATGACACGTTCTGTACAACAGTGACTCTGCAGCACTTCTTCAGTTGCAAAGTAGTTTAACACCTGCTCAAGCTCTGCAAAGCACTATATAAATTCAAGGTTTTCCTTTTCCTAGAATACATGGAAATCCAATAGATTACCATGAGAAACATCCTCACCGTGACAAGCACTGGTGCAATCAATTTCGTGGAAGACCTAAATCCTGTCATTGATGCATCAATGCCTTGGTTTATGAGGGGCTAACATTTCCAGCTGCAACCTTGTATGAAATTCATTTTCAAAGGGGATTGTTCAAATGCATTCATGGACAATGGGGATCTGCAGAGCTGAGACTAGCCTGTTTTTTACCCTATTGTTCTGCTTATACAAAACTTAGCACTAAGCAGAAGCCTTGTATGTATGTGGGGTGGGGGAAGGAGGTGGAGATGCAAAGAACAATTCAGCATACAGACTGAGGAGGTGCATTGTGCTTGCTCCATATAATTCTCCATTCATATTAGATGGCAAATCTACGAAAGCATACAATTGAATTTTCAATATGTGTCCCTAGCAAGCAAGGCTAGGAACATTTATTCCTGTGTACTTTCCAGCAGAGTTGCTTGATATAACAAACTGGAGTTGGAGAATTGAGTTGGATTTTCCTGTCATAGCTCACAGGACATTGCATCAATCAGTGTAGCTCTACTATCATCACAAACACTTTACAAGTAGAGTGTCAACCAGTATACAAAAGAATAGGATTAGAAACTGTACTGTTAAAATGGTAACCTTGATTCCTTACTCATTGGAAATGACTAGAAATAACTCAGAAGTTCTACGTTCTTCATTTCATGGTATCAAAGAATCATACAATGCAAAAGACGCCTTTCAACCCATCGAGTCTGTACTTCCATAAACTATGCTAAGTCTACACCAGCCCCCTTTCCAGCATACGTCCATAGCCTTGAATGACAATTTAAGTGCTCATCAAAGCACTTTTTCAAAGCTGTGAAGTTACTCACCTCAACTACTTTCCCAAGCAGTGCATTGCAGATTCACACCACTCTCTGGGTGAAAAAGATTTCCTCAAATTCTCTCTAAACTTCCTTCCTTAAAGACATGCTTCTTTGTTATAGACCTTTCAAATAAGAGGAACAGCTGCTTTTTACTCACCCTGTTGATTCCCTTTAAAACCTCATATGTCTTTATTAGGTTCCCACTCACTTTCTCTGCTCCAAAGAAAATAACCCAATCTTATTGAGCCAATCTTCATGGCTAAAGAGCTCCATCGCAGGCAACATCCTGGTGAGTCTCCTCTGCACCTGTTCCACTGCAGTCACATTCTTCCTGTACTGGGGTGATCAAAACTGCACACAATGCTCCAGCTGTGGCCAAATCTCCAACATAACCCCCTGCACTTACAATCTATGTCTTGACTGATGAAGGCAAATGTCTAGTACACTTCTTTAATGGCCATCTTAACCTACCACCTTCATGGATCTGTGGATACGCACTCTAAGACCCATCTGTTCTTCCTAGGGTCCCGCCATTCAATGAATACTTCTTGTCTTGTTACATGCTATTACTCTAACATATTACAACTGCTGCTTCCTCTTCCTCCTTACATATGGCAACAGATATACTTAGTGCTTATAACCTGGTGATATTTTGACAGATGAAGACGAAGCCTATTTCCCTTGTACTAGTCTTGACCTGACTGGTCAAAATGGCAGCAGAGTAGGACGCTCCTGTCGGAGCTCCTTTGCTTGGCTTGTTCTTTTTCCTCCATTTTCCTTTTCTTCTCTCTTTTTTCTTCTTTTCTCCCCTCAGCACTAGAGGTGAACAGCAAGCCCCATATCAGCAAGCCCTGGAACAGTGTGTGAGCTATGAGCCCTGGAGCAATGCGTGAGCTACAAGTCCTGGAACGCAGCATGCCCCAGAACAGTACGAACAGCGAGTCCCACAGCAGCACATGGGCTGTGAGCCACATAGCAACGTGAGGAAGCAGCCCCACAGCATCATGCAGGCAGCGTGTCCCAGGGGCGGCGAAAGCAGAAGCAGGCAACCTGAAAGCCCGAGGTGGCCGCTGGTGAGAGCAGGAGCAGGCAGCCCCGGGGGCCTGCAAAAAAAGTGGGAACAGGCAGCCCGAGGTAGTGGCAGTGGGAACAGGCAGCCCGAGGCGGCGAGAGTGGGAACAGGCAGCCCGAGGCGGCGAGAGTGGGAGCAGGCAGCCCGAGGCGGCGAGAGTGGGAACAGTCAGTCTGAGGCAGCGGTGAGGGCAAGGTCATGCTTTTGTGAGGTGTGTGAGTCCAGCATGGCCAGTTGCTTACGGACGGAATGTGATATTGAACTAATAACTGTGTTTCTTTGTTTTTCTTTAGTAAGAAGGACTGTAATCATCAACTTCTTAACTTGAATTCTTTATTTTTCTGCTTTATACTAAGATTCCATGCCTTAGTACGTTTGTACCTAAGATGGCACTGTAAGCAGCAGCCTGTAAACCTTTCACTGTACTCATGTGAGTGAGTACATGCGACAATAAAAGCTAATTCTAATTCTGCCCTTGTTGCCCTGAAAAAAAGGGAAATGGGTACATTAAAATACAAACTCTTGTGTAGTGGAAAGGTCACAGGCATCGGAACAGAAACAGAAATTGCTGGAGAAACTTAGCAGGTCTAGCAGCATCTGTGGAGAGAAAGAACATAAGAACTTAAGAACTAAGAGCAGGAGTAGGCTGTCCGGCCATTCGAGCCTGCTCCGCCATTCAATAAGATCATGGCTGATCTTTTCGTGGACTCAGATCCACTTACCCGCGTTCACACCGTATCCCTTAATTCCTTTATTGTTCAAAAAAATATTTACCTTATCTTTAAAAACGTTTACTGAAGTAGCGTCAACTACTTCACTGGGCAAGGAATTCCATAGATTAACAACCCTCTGGGTGAAGAAGTACCTTCTCAATTCAGTCCTAAATCTGCTCCCTCTAATCTTGAGGCTATGCCCTCTTGTCCTAGCTCCACTTGCCAGTCGAAACATCCTCTCTACTTCTATCTTATCTATTCCCTTATAATTTTATATGTTTCTATAAGATCCCCCCTCAATCTTCTGAATTCCAATGAATATAATCCCAATCTACTCAGTCTCTCCTCATAAGCCAACCCCCTCAACTCCGGAATCAACCTAGTGAACCTCCTTTGCACCCCCTCCAGTGCCAATACATCCTTTCTCAAGTAAGGAGACCAAAATTGCACACAGTACTCCAGGTGTGGCCTCACCAGCACCTTGTACAGCTGCAACATCACCTCTCTGCTTTTAATCTCAATCCCTTTAGCAATGAAGGACAAATTCCATTTACCTTCCTAATTACTTGTTGTACCTGCAGACCTACCTTTTGTGATTCATGCACAAGGACACCCAGGTCCCTCTGCATAGCAGCATGCTGCAACTTTTTACCATTCAAGTAATAATCCTTTTTACTAATAATCCTACCAAATTTTACTATTACTCCTAGCAGAGTTAACTTTTCGGCTCCAGTGACCTTTCTTCAGAACTCGCTTTGGTACCTGATCTGAGAAGAGCAAAATGACTGGATAGAATTGTTCAAGATTGTATGATATGTACCTCTATGAGGTTTGGTGAGTAAGCTGTCACGATCAGAAAGCAACAGACTGTGCAAATCTTTAGTCACATCCAAATCCCAGCTAAAGTTCAAAACATTAAACAAATATTTGTTCAACATTGTAGTAAAAGTTGATGGTAACATGCAATGTGACTTTCTATCCATGTTGCATAGAAATTATTAGATTTTTATTGATGATTGATTAATTTATTAGATGATGGACCTTTGACTGATTTCTTTCATTTTCTATTAACAGGTTTGATATCACCAGAATTCTTTAAAACTGAATATGCAAAAGACATAAATTGGAATGTTTTCTCTCCAGAAAAGTATCTTAAACTATCGCCTGCAAATGAAGGTATGTTTAACAATAAGAAGGGTTGAATTGTTCACCACATTTGTTTTTATGTGTAAGGTATATATTTATAATTTCATGGGGTAGAATTTTCCCCTCTTCTGGAGGTCGTGAGAAGGGGAAATAATTGTGTGAATTAGTCCTGGCAAGATGCTCATCTCCTTCTTACTAACTCATTAATCACAAGAGAGAAATATGTGGAGAAGATACCAGCACCTAAAAGAGTGAGAGAGGCGAGAACCTTGTGCCTTATAAAAGCACCAGAAAGAGACAGGTGACAGCAGCTTTATAATGAACAGGAAAGAGCAGGAGAGAGACCAGTGACAGAAGTTTCTCAAGCAATGTGAGACAGCAGGGAGACCAGCTTGATAGAGAGGGAGTGAGCACGGGACAGCAACTTCTCAAACAATGTGGGTGAGTGGGAACAGTAGCTTCATAATGAGGAAAGTGGAGCAGCGTGAGAAGGGCCATGCTGGCCCAGGTGATGAAACCCAGCATCAGAGAACCCCTTCAACCTGTTTCTTCCAGTCAAAGTTGAAGTATGACATCACAGGAAAACAAACAGATTATTGGTGTGTATTTCATCTGTGCTTCTTTTGATTTTATATCAAGAGATATTACTACAACTGAACAACACAGTTGAATTAATTTAAAATATTTAACATCCAAATTGTTTAATTGAATAGAATAGAGGTGGCTGGACAGACAATGTGTTGTAACGGTAGCATGAGGAACCTGGTGATGCCAGTATGATCCATGGTGAACACATTTGTGGTGAGTGTTGGTTACATAAGGGATTTGGGCTGAGAATTGATGGGCTGGAGTCTAAACTGTAAACAATGCTTCAAGGAGGGGAGAGAAATCTGGATACTGAGTTTCAGGAGACAATCACATCTCTTAGATTAATTACATGAAATTTGATATGTAATCATAGGGTCATAGAGTCATGGAGATCTACAGCTGAGAACAAGGCTCTCTGAACCATCGAGATAACAAGGTGTAGAGCTGGATGAACACAGCAGGCCAACCAGTATCAGAGGAGCAGGAAAGCTGACATTTCGGGTCTGGACCCTTCAATTCTAAAGAAGGGTCCAAACCCGAAACGTCAGCTTTCCTGCTCCTCTGATGCTGCTTGGCCTGCTGTGCTCATCCAGTTCTACACCTTGTTATCTCAGATTCTCCAGCATCAGAGAACAAAGAACAAAGAAAATTACAGCACAGGAACAGGCCCTTTGGCCCTCCAAGCCTGTGCTGATCCAGATCCTCTATCTGAACCTGTCACCTATTTTCCAAGGATCTGTATCCCTCTTCTCCCTGCTCATTCATGTATCTGTCTAGATACATCTTAAATGACGCTATCGTGCCTGCCTCTACCAACTCCGTTGGCAACGTGTTCCAGGCACCCACCACCCTCTGCGTAAAGAACTTTCCACGCATATCTCCCTTAAACTTTTCCCCTCTCACTTTGAAATCATGACCCCTAGTAATTGAGTCCCCCACTCGGGGAAAAAGCTTCTTGCTATCCACCCTGTCTATACCTCTCATGATTTTATAGACCTCAATCAGGTCCCCCCTCAACCTCCGTCTTTCTAATGTAAATAATCCTAATCTACTCAACCTCTCTTCATAGCTAGCACCTTCCATACCAGGCAACATCCTGGTGAACCTCCTCTGCACCCTCTCCAAAGCATCCACATCCTTTTGGTAATGTGGCGACCAGAACTGTACGTAGTATTCCAAATGTGGTCGAACCAAAGTCCTATACAACTGTGACATGACCTGCCAACTCTTGTACTCAATACCCCGTCCGATGAATAAAAGCATGCCGTATGCCTTCTTGACCACTCTATCGACCTGCGTTGCCACCTTCAGGGTACAATGGACCTGAACACCCAGATCTCTCTGTGCATCAATTTTCCCCAGGGCTTTTCCATTTACCACATAGTTCGCTCTTGAATTGGATCTTCCAAAATGCATCACCTCACATTTGCCTGGATTGAACTCCATCTGCCATTTCTCCGCCCAACTCTCCAATCTATCTATATTCTGCTGCATTCTCCAACAGTCCCCTTCACTATCTGCTACTCCACCAATCTTAGTGTCATCTGCAAACTTGCTAATCAGACCATCTATACCTTCCTCCAGATCATTTATGTATATCACAAACAACAGTGGTCCCAACACGGATCCCTGTGGAACGCCACTGGTCACAGTTCTCCATTTTGAGAAACTCCCTTCCACTACAACTCTCTGTCTCCTGTTGCCCAACCAGTTCTCTATCCATCTAGCTAGTACACCCTGGACCCCATGCAACTTCACTTTCTCCATCAGCCTACCATGGGGAACCTTATCAAATGCCTTACTGAAGTCCATGTATATGACATCTACAGCCCTTCCCTCATCTATCAACTTTGTCACTTCCTCAAAGAATTCTATCAAGTTGGTAAGACATGACCTTCCCTGCACAAAACCATGCTGCTGACCACTAATAAGCCCATTTTCTTCCCAATGTAAATAGATCCTATCCCTCAGTATCTTCTCTAGCAGCTTCCCCACCACTGACGTCAGGTTCACCGGTCTCTAATTACCTGGATTATCCTTGCTACCCTTCTTAAACAAGGGGACAACATTAGCAATTCTCCAGTCCTCC
>NC_063333.1:4198596-4211720 GCF_021869965.1 Rhincodon typus
TCATTTTCACAGGGACATGTCTGTCCTGCACTCTAATCAACCTCTCTTTAAAAGCCTCCCACATATCAAATGTGGATTTACCCTCAAACAGCTGCTCCCAAACCACATTCCCCAGCTCCTGCCGAATTTTGCTACAGTTGGCCTTCCCCCAATTCAGCACTCTTCCTTAAGGACCACTCTCGTCTTTGTCCATGAGTATTCTAAAACTTACGGAATTGTGATCACTATTCCCAAAGTAATCCCCTACTGAAACTTCAACCACCTGGCCGGGCTCATTCCCCATCACCAGGTCCATTATGGCCCCTTCCCAAGTTGGGCTATTTACATACTGCTCTATAAAACTCTCCTGGATGCTCCTTACAAATTCTGCTCCATCTAAACCCCTAACACTTAGTGAATCCCAGTCAATGTTGGGAAAATTAAAATCTCCCATCACCACCACCCTGTTGCTCCCACATCTTTCCATAATCTGTCTACATATTTGTGCCTCGATCTCGTGCTTGCTGTTGGGAGGCCTGTAGTACAGCCTCAACATTGTTACCGCACCCTTCCTATTTCTGAGCTCTGGCCATATTGCCTCACTGCTCGAGTCCTCCATAGTGCCCTCCTTCAGCACAGCTGTGATATCCTCTTTGACCAGTAATACAACTCCTCCACCCTTTTTACCTCCCTCTCTATCCTGCCTGAAGCATCTATATCCTGGGATATTTAGTTGCCAATCTTGCCCTTCCCTCAACCAAGTCTCAGTAATAGCAATAACATCATACTCCCAGGTACTAATCCAAGCCCTAATTTCATCTTCCTTACCTACAACACTTTTGGCATTAAAACAAATGTACCTCAGACCACCTGTCCCTTTGCGTTCATCATCTGCCTATCTGTCCCTTTGCATTCATCATTGACAGTTCCTACTATCTCTTTGAACCATCAAATCTGTTAATCCATTTTTCAGCATTTGGCTCATGGCCTTTTATGCCTTAGCATTGCAAGTGCACATCTAAATACTTTATACATGGGGTTTTCTACCTCTAGCCTCACCACCACCCTTTGGGTGAGCAGATTTTCCTCACATCCCTTCGAAACTATCTGCCATTGCATTCAATTTATGCCTCCTTCCTTCCAGTCTATCCTATCTATGCCCACCATAATTTTATACATCTCAATCATGTACCCCCTCAGTTTTCTGTGCTGTAAGGAAAATAAACCCAGTCTGTCCAACCTCTCTTCATAACTGAAACTCTACAAGGTGCACTGTCAAAATTCACCAAAGATCCTCAGACAGTATCTTCCAAACCCATGACCACTTCCATCTAGAAGTACAATGGCAGCAGATACATGGGAACGCTACCATCTGCAAATTCCCCTCCAAGCACTCACCATCCTGACTTGGAAATATATCACCATTCCTGCACTGTCGCTGGGTCAAAATCCTGGAATTCCATCCCTAATGGCATCATGGGTCAACCTACAGCAGGTAGATTGCAACAGTTCAAGAAGGCAGCCCACCACCACCTTCTCAAGGGCAACTAAGGACGTGCGATAAATGCTGGCCAGCCAGCGACACCCACATCCCACTAATGAATTTTTTAAAAAAATTAGAACCAGAGTCCCTTAGTAAAGGGGTCAATAATCAGGTAAGGGATAGAAAGTTTAGAGAGGATTTGAGGAAGATCATTTCAACCGGAGGATGGTGGGTATCTGGAACTCTGCCTGAAAGGGTGGCAGAGGCAGGACATTACAACAGTTCAGAAGTATTTAGATGAACACTTGAAGCACCAATGCATATCAGGTTGCAGGCAAGTGATGAGAAATGGGACATGTGTTGATAGGTGCTTGATAACCAGCATTTGATGATGGGCTGAAATACCTCTTTCTGTGCTGCAAAACTCTTTGACTCTATGATTCTAAGTTATAATGTAAAATGGCCAAAGCTTAAGGCTCTTTACCAGAATGCATTTGAATGAGTTTGATGAGTTGACAGTGAAATAGAAATGAATGATTCTGATTTGATAGCTATTATGGAGACGTGGTTCCAGGGTGACCAAACCTAGGAACTCAATATTCAAGGATATTCAATGTTTTGAAAGAATAGATAAACAGGCAAAGGAAGTCAGGTAGCTTTATTAATATAGGATGGAATCAGTGTGGTGGTGAATAGTGATTATGGGTGCAATAGAACAGACTGTGAAATCGTGACTGAGAGTGGTCTACAGGCCTCTGAAGAGTTGCATTGCTATAGGACAAAGTATAAACCGGAAATAATGACAATTGTCATGGGTGACTTTAATCTGATATTAATTGGAGTATTTTGCAGAACTTATCAGGGAACAAGCCATTCAAGATCTTGTAATATTTAATGAGGCAAGATTAATAAGAGATCTCGTAGTTAAGGATCCTCTGAAGTAGCAACCACAACGTGGTCAATTTCAAATTCAGTTTGAGTAACTCAGGTCTTCAACTTAAATAAGGTCAATTGCAGAGGTAGGAAGAAAGAGTTGTCTAAAGTGGGCTAGGAGCATAAATGAAGAGGTAGGTCAGTAAATGAGGAGTGGCTGATATTTAAGTAGATGTTTCATAGTGCTCAGTATAAATTTATTCTGGTCAAAAACAGAACTCATTGAGAAGGATGAATCACCTGTGATTAACAAAGGTGATCAAGAAGTGTATTCAAACAAATCATGAGGTGTACAAAGCAACAAAAACTGGTGTCAGGCAAGAGGATTTGGAATATTTTAGGGACCAGCAGCGGATGATCAAAAAACTAATAGAGAGAGAAAATTGATTAATTGACAAGAAATATAAAATGGATGAGCTTTTATGAGTATATCAAAAGAGAGTAGCTAAAGTAGGTATGAGACTCTTTGAAGATATAGCCGGGGAATTAATAATGAGGAATCGGATAAATATACCAAAACATAACAGAAAAACAAAATACTAACAGATCAGAAAGATCACTGTCTATCATGAGGGATCAAGTATTTAACAAACTAATGAGACTGAAGGTAAACATGTTCTTTGATGGCCTGCATCCACCAGTGTCAAAGGAAGTGGCTGCAGGCTGTATGTTTGGGGCATTGGTGGAAGTATTCCAGAACTCCCTGTATTCTGTGAAGGTTTCAGCGAATTGGAAAACGGCTAATGTGATGCTGCTAAGCCCTATTCAAGAAGCAGGGGAGACAGAATGCAATGCAAGAAACTATAGGTCAGTGAGCCTAACATCTGTCATAGTGAAAATGATGAGCTCACATGACAAAGAAAGAAATAACAGGGCGTTTAGAAAGCTTAATGCAATCAAACAGAACATTATGATCATTTGTGTTAGAAATGTATGACATATTTGCCTAAATTATTTGAGGATGTAACTAGTAGAGTAGCTAAAAGGAAACTTAAAGATGTAGCATATTTGGATTTCAAGGGTCATTCAGTAAGGTGGCACATAAAAGGTTATTGCACACGGTAAGATCTCATGGTATTGGGAGTAACATATTAGCATGGATTGAGGATCGGTTAACACTCAGAAGACAAAAATTCGGGATTAATCTTTTTTTCAGGTTGGAAAGAGGTAATTGTGGAGGGTCACAAGAATCAGTCTTAGGATCTCAATTACTTACTATCTGTAGTAGTGACTTGAAGAAGAAACCAGAGTACAATTTATCCAAATTTGCTATTCATACAATAACATGTGGGAAGGCATGTTCTAACAATATTAGAAGGAATCTGCAGAGAGATATTGATAGGTTGAGTGAGTGGGCAAAAATTTGGCAATTAGAGTTCAACATAGAAATGTATGAGGTCACACAGTTTAGTAAGAAAAGTCAAAAGGCAGACTATGATCTAAATGTAGTACAGGGGGATCTGGGAGTTCTTGAACATGAAACACAAAGGATAGCATGTAGATGCAGCAAGTAACTAAGAAGACAAATGCAATGTTGTCATTTATTGCTAGGGGTTTGGAGTTTAAAAAACCAAGAAGTCTTGTACCAACAGTACAGAGTATTGGTGAGGCCACAACTGAAATTCTATGTCCAGTTTCAGTCTCTGTTTCTAAGAAAAAATGTGCTGGAATTGGAGGCAGTTCAAAGTGATTCACTAGGCTGATTACTGGGATGAAGAAATTGGCTTATCAAGAATGGTGAAACAGATCAGATTTGATTTGATTTGATTTCTTGTAGTTACATGTACCTAAGTACAATGAAAAGCTTTGTTTTGTGAGCAGCAAAGAAAGATCATAGCAGACAAGGATTTACAGATCCAACGGTACTCAGACAGAACGAAACATGCAAGGTTACGGCTGCACAAAGCAGGATCAACATTAGCAAGTTCAACAAATATTTGAAGTTAAGGAGATCCATTCAGCAGTCTAATAACAGCAGGGAAGAAGCTGTTCTTGAACCTGTTGGTGCATATGTTCAAGCTTCTGCATCTTCTGCCTGACAGAAGAAGTTGGAAGAGAGCATTACTGGGGTGAGAGAGGTCTTTGATGATGTTGGCAGCCTTTCCTTGGCAACGAGAAGTGTAAATGGGGTCCATGGATGGGAGTTTGGCTTCCAGGATGGTCTGGGCTTTGCATACAACTTTCTATAGTTTCTTACAGTCCAGGGCAGAACTGTACTAGACTGTTATGCACCGGAAGAAAATGCTTCCTGTGGTGCATCTATAAACGTTGGTGAGGGTCCTTACGGACATGCTGAATTTCCTGAGTTGCCTGATGAAGCAGAGGCGTTGTTGTGCCTTCTTGACCTTCGCATGTACATAGGAAGTCCAGGAGAGGTTGTCAGTTATTGTCTGTCCTAGGAACTTGATGCTCTCCACCCTTTCCACCTCAGCTCCATTGATATAGATGGATGCTTGTCCTTCTTCTTTCTTTCTGAAGTCAATGATTCATTCTTTTGTTTTGCTGACATTGAGACAGAGGTTGTTCTCATTGCATCATGACACCAAGCACTCTATTCCCTTCCTGTATTCTAATTCATTGGTGTTTTATATCCAGCCTACCGTGGTGGTGTCATCAGCATGCTTGTAGATGGTGTTCATTTGGAATTTGGCTACACAGTCCTACTTATACAGAGAGTACAGCAGAAGGCTGAGAACGCATCCTTGTGGGGCACCAGTGTTAAGGGTTATTGTGGAGGAGGTGCTGTTGTCTATTTTCACTGACTGCAGCTGGCACTCAATGCCTTTAATTAGCTGATTACTTCTGGTGACCCCAGTTGTGAAGCTGGTGAAATGTGGGAAACTCACTGATGCTCTGCCTGTTAGCTCATACGAAGCTGATTGGTGCAAAATATGTTGAGTTTTCTTGTCAGTAGGGCCGACACTCGTGTGCGTGTACACAGACACACACACACACACACACACACACATACATATATACATACACACACATATATACATACACACACATATATACATATACACACACACATATATACATATACACACACACACACATATACATATATACACACACACATATATACATATACACACACACACACACACACATACATATATACATATACACACATACACATATATACATACACACACACACATATATACATAAATACACACACACACATATATACATAAACACACACACAGACACACACTCACATATATACATACACAGACACACACATATATATATACATACACAGACACACATATATATACATATATACATATACACACACACATATACATATACACACACACACACATACATATATACATACACACACACACACATACATATATACATACACAGACACACACATATATATACATATACACAGACACACATATACAGACACACACACACACATTTACAGACACACACACACAGACACATACACACACACACACATATATACATACACACACACAAACACACACACAGACACACACACATACACATACACACACACACATACACATACACACACATATATACATATACACACACACATATATACATATACACACACACATATATACATATACACACACATGTATACATATACACACACACATATATATACACATACACACACATACACATATATACGCACACACACACATATACACACACATACGCACACACACACGCACACATATATACATACATACACACACACAGAAAAACCAAGGGGAAAATCATACCTGCATGTTTTGGAAGCATAATTGAAATTTTGCCACCTATGAGTCAGAAGTCAGAGTCTTAGTATTAGCAAGGCTAACATTGCGATTTTAACTTGAAATTTAACTGGTGTATGTGCTCGAATCAAAATGATAAAATAAAGTAAAAAAAAATGGTGTTAAGGCTGTAACTTACTTTTCTATATTTTTAATGTGGACTGAAATAGAAAAAGAGCTGGTTTAAAAGCCAAAGGTTGTTTAAGGATTGCAGTGCTTTATAAAATCAAATTACAACACTTATTGCAAATTTTTAAATTGCTGCTTGTTCATGCACTGGGGGAAGGTTATTGCAGACAGACTGCCACCAGGGTGTGTGTCTGATGTGAGGTTTGGCTGGCAAAACATATCTGATTGATTTTTGTGAGTTGTGACTGGTTGTCTATGACAAAGGCCTTTTGCCTGTAAATAACAATTTGATTGGCTCCCAGGTAGATTGCTGATGTGACCGATATGGGCAGAAACCTTCAGATTTCGAGAAAGGGATGTGGTATCTCTGCCTTTCTCCCTCTTTGAAGTTAAAAATGCCTAAAATCTGAAGTGGAGGTGGTGGTGTTGGACTGGAGTGAACAAAGTCAGAAATCACATGATACCAGGTTATAGTCCAATAGCTTTATTTGAAATCAAAAGCTTTTGGAGCGCTGCTCCTTCATTGCATGAAGAGGAGGGAAGCACACAAACACAGAATTTATATGTAGAGAGTTAATGCCAAGTTAATTCCAGGTAATTAAGAGGGTTAAAAGATTGTACAAATAGTGTGAGTGGAGTGGCGAAAGGCTGAATAACAAATCTTTGCAGGCGATCAAAAAGCGTCAAATGGTCTGAGTAAAATGTCAACAGCTGAATAGCAAGTGAAGGGATGACCGATGATCTGATTAATTAAGGCAGAGAGCTAATTACAAAAAATCAAATGTAAGATGGTGCTAGAGACAAACTTAATGGTTGGAATAACATGATAGGTATAATGAGTCACATGAGAAGGGTCTAACCAAAGTAACAAGTAATCCGAAACAGTACAATCTAATTCAGATAGAGAGATAATAACAAGTTATCAAGGTGATGGTGTCAATACAGACTAGTAAGGAATATTTTAGACAGAATAGTATGGTCGAGTTACATGTAGCATGACATGAACTCAAGATCATGGTTGATGCCATCCTCATGGGTACAGAACTTAGCTGTCTGGTTCTGCTCGGCGATTCTGCTTTGTTGTGTATCTCGAAGGCCAACTTGGATGACGCTTACCCAAAGATCGGAGGCTGATTTTCCTTAACCACCGAAGCTTTCCTTGACTGGGAGGAAATACTCCTACCTGGCGATTAGAAAAACACGGCAGGTCAGACAGCATCCGAGGAGCAGGAGAGTCAATGTTTTGGGGCAAAGTGTTGACTTTCCTGCTCTGATGCAGTCTTCTCCAGCCTCACACCTATAGTCTCTGGCTTCCAACCTCACACTTATAGCCTGTGGCTTCCAGCATCTGCAATCCTTATTGTCTCCTACCTGGCAATTGTTGTGTGGTATCTGTTCATCCATTGTCGTAATGTCTGCATGGTGTTGCCAGTATAACATGCCTTGGGACATCCTTTCCTGCAAAGTATGTGGTAGTCAACATTGTCAGAGTTACTTGTGTGGGTGGTGTTCCCATGTGCGATGGTAATATCCATGTCGATGATCTGACATTTCTTGCAGAGGCTGCTGTTGCGGAGTTGTGTGGTGTTGTGGTTGCTGTTCTCCTGAAGGCTGGGTAGTTTGCCGTGAATTATGGACTGGTTGAGGTTGGGCAGCTCTTTGAAGGTGAGAAATAGAAGCATAGGAATGCCCTTGGCAAGATGTTTATCATCATCAATGACATGTTGTCTGTGCGCTTCCGTCCACTTCACCTGATGAGGGAGCAGTGAAACTTCTGACTCAAAGTGGAGAGAATCTCTAAGAAGATCCTGCAGTACGATACAGATATCAAGATTCTGCAGAGATGCAAGAAAGCAGAGCAGATCCTGAAAGGACTTCAGATCACAAACCCACACAAGTCGACCTTTAGCGCAAATTACATTGAGAAACTTTTGCATACTCCTTAACCATTTCGTACACCAGTTTTTTTTAATTCACTTCCCATGTAGTCACTGCCTTTGTTTGTCTTCCTCCTTTTTAAAGTGCCGTTGTTTTGATTTTTTTTCCAAAGTTCCAAAACAATCTACCAGCTTATAAAACAGTAATTACTGCTGCTAGAATTTGAGGAAATCAGCTCCAACACTGAAAATACCTCAAAAAAGGAGCAGCTAATACGGCCACAATTTATTCCTGTTCTCCATCCTGGTCTCCCTGCTATAGAAAGGATGTTGTTAAACTTGAAAGGACTCAGAAAAGATTTACAAGGATATTGCCAGGATTTGAGCTATAGTGAGAGGCTGAGTAGGCTGGGGCTATTTTCCCTGGAGCATTGGAAGCTGAGCGGTGACCTTATACAGATTTATGAAATCATGAGGGTCATGGATAGGGTAAATAGACCAGGTCTTTTCCCTGGGGTGGGGGAGTCTAAAACTAGAGGGCATAAGTTTAAGGTGATTTAAAAGGGCCCTAAGGGGCAACATTTCCACGCAGATGGTGTTGCGTTTATGGAATGAACTGCCAGAGGAAGTGGTGGAGGCTGGTACAATTACAACATTTAAAAGGCATTTGGATGGGTATATGAAAGGAAGGGTTTAGAATGATATGGGCCAAAAGCTGGCAAATGGGGCTAGATTTATTTAGGATATCTGGTCGAGTTGGACTGAAGGGTCTGTTTCCATACTGTTCATCTCTATGACTATGACCAGTTCTGCAGCAGATGTTGCAACCATAAAATCAAGATAGAGGCTATTTTTTTAGCTTGGACTCAGGACACAGCGGACCAGCTACAAGATACTGCCAAGCAGACGAGGCAATGGACTTACACTACCTACATGCACACCACGACCAGGAAACTTGCAAAACTCGGCATCACCACCAGCAGTAACCAAACCTCCCCCGGTACCACGGTTGAAACTGGTACTACCACAGGGAAGTCCACTGTCAACTTGTCTGACCACACCCTTCAAACAGATGAAATCAAAGTTCTCAGCTGAAGGCTCAATTTCTGCCCACCAACAAAACGGACTCCATTGGTCTTGTGGCAGATACAGAGGAGCTCATCAGGTGAATGAAGCTCCAGGAATTCTTCCACAAACGCCAAGATATCAGCAGAGAATCCAATGAGACAACCAATGACAAAAACAGATGTTGCTGGAAAAGCTCAGCAGGTCTGGCAACATCTCTAAAGACAACCAATGAAAGATCCACGGTGCAGCAACCCAAGAAGAAATAATTGAATTGGAAGGTGGCTGCCCTAGGCTCAGCATGTATGCTCAAGCCATCAGGAGATACATCAAGCGATAACACAGTGGAAAATTTTCTGAAGAAGTGTCCCAACCCGAAACATCAAATTTCCTGATCCTCCAATGCTGCCTGGCCTGCTGTGTTCCTCCAGCTCCACATTGTGTTATCTCTGACTCCAGCATCTGCAGTTCGTACTATCTCTGAGGAGATATATCAATGCCAGATTCATCAGCCACTCTCACACGAACATCACTCAAGCACAGCGCAACGCCATCCATACTCTCAAGACCAACTGCAACATTGTCATCAGACCAGCAAAGGAGCAGCCATCATCACACAGAAGAGAATGGACTACTGCAAAGAAGCATACTGACAACTGAATGACCAGGAACACTACAGACAACTACCTGCTGATCTGACCAAAGAACACACCCGTCATCTCAACAGACTGATCGAGACCTTTGATCCAGATCTTCAGAGTATCATATACATTCTCATTCTGCATAGGAGACTTCTACTGCCTTCTGACAATACACGAAGCCAACACACCTGGATGCCCATGTATCAGAGACCCCATGTGAGAACCTCTCTGGCTATGTAGAAGGCATTTTGAAACCCATTATACAAGGAACCCCCAGCTCCTGCAGACTTATTGCAGAAACCCAGCAGCCACAGACCAGTTGAACTAGGAACATTCCTCATCACAATGGGCGTTTTGACACTCTACACCAGCATCCCCCATGATGACGGTATCACTACAACAGCCTCAGTAGTCAACACCAACAACTGCCAATTTCCAAACGCCATGCTACAACTTATCCGCTTCATCCTCAACCACAACGCCTTTACCTTCAACAACCAGCTCTACATTCAGACACCCAGAACAGCCATGGGGACCAAATTTGTACTCAATATACCAACATTTTCATGTACAAGTTCAAGCTTCTTTGCTGCACAGAACTTCCAACCAATGCTATACACCAGATACGTCAATGACATTTTCTTCCTTTGGACTCATGGCAAGGAATCACTGAAACAACTATATGGTGATATCACCAAGTTTCATCCCACCATCAGACTTACCATGATTACTCTTCAGAATCAGTCTCATTCTTTGACACCTCCATCAAGGACAGACACCTCAGTATTTCACTCTACCACAAACCCACGTATAATCTCACGATGCTGCACTTTTTCAGCTTCCTCCTCAGCATGTTAAGAAACTATCCCCTACGGACAAGCCCTACATATACACAGGATCTGCTCAGATGAGTAGGAACACGATGGATACCTACAGATGCTGAAAGATGCCCTCGTAAAATCAGGACATGATGCTCAACTCATCAATCACCAATTCTGACGTGCCACAGTGAAAACCTGCAATGATCTCCTCAGAAAACAGACAGAGGACACAACTGATAGAACATAGGACATAGAACAGTACAGCATAGTACAGGCCCTTTGGCCCACAATGTTTTGCCGACCTATTATCATACTCTAAGATCAAAACTAACCTGCATACCCTTCATTTTACTACGATCCATGTGCCTATCCAAGAGTCGCTTAAATGTCCCTAATGTATCTGACTGTACTACCACCACTGGCAGTGCATTCCATGCACCCACCACTCTTTGTGTAAATAACCTACCTCTGACATCTCCTCTATACCTTCCTCATCCAGTACTTCCCCGGAGCAGAGAAACTACGCCATGTTCTTCGCAGCCTTCAACATGGCAGCAATGATGACTAATATCTCGCCAAAGCCATCCCTGAGCCTCCACTTCTTGCCTTCACACAGCTGCCCAACCTCAAACAGTCCATCGTTTGCATCAAACTACTCAGCCTTCAGAAGAACAGTGACTATAACACCACACAACCCTGCCATGGCAACCTTTGCAAGACATGCCAGATTATTGACATGGACCCCCGAAGGGTCTAGGCCTGAAACGTCAGCCTTCCTTCTCCTCTGATGCTGCTTGGCCTGCTGTGTTCATCCAGCTCTACACCTTGTTATCTCAGATTCTCCAGCATCTGCAGTTCCTACTATCTCTGAAACAATTTTAACCCCACTGCGAAGCCAGAAGGGCCTAGGCCTGAAACGTCAGCCTTCCTGCTCCTCTGATGATGCTTGGCCTGCTGTGTTCATCCAGCTCTACACCTTGTTATCTCTATGTTATTCCGGCTGTTTGGTTTAAGTCTAGCACCATCTTATTTTTGATTTTTTTGTAGTTAACTCTCTACCCTGATTAATTGGATCGTAGGTCATCCCTTCACTTGTTATTCAGCTGTTGACACTTTACCAACACTGGTTGCCACTTTTTGATCACCTGTAAAGATTTGCTATTCAAATAAAAATCAAAAGAACTGCAGATGCTGTAAATCAGAATCAAAAGCAGAAGTTGCTGGAAAAGCTCAGCAAGTCTGGCAGCATCTGTGAAGAGAAATCAGAGTTGATATTTCTGGTCTGGTGATCCTTCCTAGAAGAACCACCAGACCTGAACATTAGAGATAGTAGGAACTGCAGATGCTGGAGAATCTGAGATAACAAGGTGTAGAGCTGGATGAACACAGCAGGCCAAGCAGCATCAGAGGAGCAGGAAGGCTGACATTTCGGGCCTAGACCCTTCTTCAGAAAATTACCTGAACATTAACTCTGATTTCACAGAGGCTCCCAACCCGCTGAGCTTTCCCAGCAAGACTTGTCATTCAACCTGTTGACACTCCACTCACAATATTTGTACTTATCTTTTGACACTCTTAATTACCTGGAATTATCTTGCCATTATCTCTCTACATATAAATTCTGTGCTTGTGTGCCTCCCTCCACTTCACCTGACAAAGGAGCAGTGCTCCGAAAGTTTGTGATTTTGAATAAACCTGTTGGACTATAACCTGTTGTTGTGTGACTTCTGACTGAAATCTGAGGAAAACATTTTGATGTAAGCTGAGGCTTTTAACCAGAAGCTAAGAGATGTTCAATTTGTGAACCAATCTGTGTCTCCTGCAAGGAAGTGAAAAACACCTTGAGAAGGAAACTTGATGAATAGTAAGCCCTGACAAGTTGGAAGTATCTCAGCAAAATATGTGGACAAGGACATTGAATAATCTTCAAAGTTTTCCCCTCTACTGATAACACCATTATTATCTTTTTATCTGTCTGCATCTGTCTGTATGTGTGTATGTGAGGGGAGTTTTATAAAAGGGTTAGATTTTTAACCATTAGACATGCCGACAGTTCATTGTTGTTTACTTGAAGTCAAGAATGTATTTTTTGGCAATACATTGTAAATCTTGTTCAGTACAGAAACCTGGGCCATGCTTTCTGTAAAACTGGGTATAAAAAGACAGTTAAGTTGGGGTGTTTTGCGTATTTTGATAAAGTCTTTAACTTTTGTAACAACTCCAGAAATAGTGGGATTTCCTGGTGAAGCCTGACAATGCACACCAGCCAGCACAAATGGCACTTGATTCATTTTGATTTTTTTGTTGTCACGTGCACTGAGATATATTGAAAAATTGTGTGATGGCGTGTGTGTGTGTGTGTGTGTGTGTGTGTGTGTGTGTGTGTGTGTGTG
>NC_063333.1:4211730-4217310 GCF_021869965.1 Rhincodon typus
GTGTGTGTGTGTGTGTGTGTGTGTGTGTGTGTGTGTGTGTGTGTGTGCGGGCGTGCGTGTGTGCGTGTGCGTGTGTGTGTGTGTGTGTATGTCAGATAGTCAAACTGATACAACGTCAATTAATTTCCAATACTCAGACCTCTTTAACAGAACATTGCTCTGTCCAATAATACTATATCCATGTTTGGTAGCTACTTGCAGTAAAAGGTTGAGGTTCAATTCAAAGACTATATAGTGACTGACTGTTTTCATTTTGTGTTTGCCTGCAGCTGAGAAAGCCGAGAGGGCTAAATCTAAAACCCGCCTTGAGAGAGGTATGTCCTTCGGCAGAGACTGATGCTAAACTGAAAGTCAAAGAAGTGCTTTTTGGTGCTCTTATCATCTTAAGTGTTCTTGAGCCATGGGTCCCTGTTGGTGAGAGGAATTTCCTCCGGAGCTTTCTTCAGTCCTCTTGACCATTTCAGCATAGAATTAACATCACACAATTCACGCCTAGCCTAGGAAGATTTCGGCCAATCTTCTGTTGAAATTATAACAGCTAATTGAGAGAACCTTGAGGAGATTCCTAGTAGATTACATAAATCTATAAAATCCCTTATAAGTAGTGAAATGTATGTGTGCAGATGTTGCTTTATAAATTAGCAGCTGTATTTGCATGTGTGTATGTATGTGGGTACATGATACTATAAATATATGCATGCATATAGGTGGCCAATAAAATAATGTTCACGTTTTGCCATGCCTGATTAGGCACAAAGTCATGGAGCCTCCTTTATGGTTTTGTTTAGTGAACCAAAGGAATATTGACCAGTCTCACAAACCAGTCATTTGCATTAATGAAGTAAAATAAAACACAGATCTGTGGATGATGGCAATCTGAAATTGAAACAGAAATTTCTGGAGAAACTCAGCAAGTCTGGCATCATTTGTGGGTAGAAAGCAGAATTAACATTTTGAGTCCAATGATTCTTCATCAGAACTGTTATCAGCGAGAAAAAATTAGTGTTTATGCTGAGGATGAATAACAGGAATAACAGGACCAGGTATGGTGTGGGTAAAAAAAACGTGGAAGGATGGAATCGGGCTCTAACTTCATTGGATTTGATGTTGAGTTCTAGAGGCTGTAGGATCTTCAAGTGGAAAATGAGATGTTTTTCTTCAAGCTTGCTCTGACGCTCGCTGGACATTGCTGCAGGCCTGAGACAAAAATGTTGGCCAACGTACATGGTAGCGTGGTCAAGTGGCAGGGAACTGAAAGCTTAGGGTCAACAAACATGGATGTTCTGCAAAGTGATCACCAGTCTGTGTTTTGTCTCTCCAATGTAGAGGACGCCACATTGTGAGCAGCTGTAAACCCCGCACCTAGTCCTGTTACGACAATGGTTGCTTTTAGCACAGTCACCCATTCTCATGTGCAGTACAACAGGATCCATTATCACATTGTATGAGTTGCTTTCAGTACTGCTCACTCCTTTGTCTCCTACAGTTGGAGACAGAGGGTGGTGGTAGAGGGTTGTTTTCAGACTGAAGGCCTGTGACCAGCGGTATGCAGCAAGGATTGGTGCTGAGTCCACTGTTGTTTGGCATTTATATCAATGATTTGGATGAGAATATATAAAGGCATGGTCAGTAAGTTTACGGATGATACCAAAATTGCTGGAATAGTAGACAGTGAAGAAGGTATCTAAGAGTACCACAGGATCTCGATTAACTGAACCAGTGGACAGAGGAATGGCAGATGGGTTTTAATGCAGACAAATGCGAGATGTTGCTTTTTGGGAAGACAAACCAGGGCAGGACATACACAGTTAATGATAAGGCCCTGGAGACTGTTGTCGAACAGACAGACCTACGGGCGCAGGTACACAGTTCCTAGAAAGTGGTGTCAGAGGTAGACAGGGTGTGAAAAGCCATTTGGCACCCCTACCTTCATCGGTCAGTGCATTGAGTACAGGAGTGGAATGTACAGCTGTACAAGACATTGGTAAGGCCACATTTGGCATACTGCATAGAATTCTGGTCACTCTTCTATAGGAAGTATGTTATTAAACTGGAAAGGGTGTAAAAAAGATTTACAAAGACGTTACCAAGACTGGAGCATTTGAGTTTGAAGGAAAGGCTTAATAGGCTGGGACTTTGTTCCCTGGAACGTAGGAGGCTGCGTGGTGACATTGAATCATACAAGTACAGAGTGTGGAAACAGGCTCTTCGGCCCAACAAGTTCACACCAGCCCTCACAGCATCCCATCCATCACCCTATAACCCACCTAATCTACACAAACCTGAACACTACGGGCAATTTAGCATGGCCAAACCACCCAGCCTGCACATCTTTGGACTGTGGGAGGAAACCAGAGCACCAGGAGGAAACCCATGCAGACACAGAGAGAATGTGCAAACTCCACACAGACAGTCGCCCAAGGGTGGAATCAAACCTGGGTCCCTGGCGCTGTGAGGCAGCAGTGCTAACCACTGAGCCACTGTGCTGCCCCAAATATAGAGGGCTTCAAAATCATGAGGGGCATGGATAGGGTGAATAGCCAAAGTATTTTCCCCAGGGTTAGGGGAGTTCAAAGCTAGAAGTAGAAGGGGAAAGATTTAAAGGGACTGGAGGTGCAACTTTGTCACAGAGGATGGTGTATATGGAAAAAGACTACCAGAGGAAGTGATAGAGGCAAGCACAATTACAACATTCAAAAGACACTTGGAAAGGTGTACGGACAGGAAAGGTTTAGAGTGATATGGGCCAAACATAAGCAAATGGGACTAGTTCAGTTTAGGAAATCTGGTCAGCATGGATGAGGTGGGCAGAAGGGCCTGTTTCTGAGCTTTATATCTCTATGACTCTATGATTCTCCCCTTAGCTCATTATTATTTATTCAGTTTTTCTTCTGGCTTGGCCTGCTATCCATAATTTCCTTGTTTACCTTTCATACCCCTCTCACTCTGGGCTACATCTCCACCTAATCACTTACCTCACTCCTCTCCAACTTTGATGATAGCATAAACACCACTTCTTCCTAGCTGCTTACAGTTCTGATGAGAAGTTGCTGGACTTGAAACATTAACTCTGCTTCCTTCCCACAGATGTCGCCAGACGTGCTGAGTTTCTCCAGCAATTTCTATTTTTGCATTAATGAAATGATTGCTAGGAACAATACCCAAACACAATTAGAAATGGGCCTACTAGAGTCTACTAGAGTTATAGAATTGTACAGCATGGAAACAGACCTTTTGGTCCAACTCGTTCATGCCAATCAGATATCCTAGCCTGATCCAGTCCCGTTTGCCAGCATTTGGCCCATATCCCTATAAATCCTTCCTGTTCATGTACAGATGTATTTTCAATGTTGTAATTGTACCCACCTCTACCACTTCCTCTGGCAGCTTGTTACATACACGCACTACCCTCTGTGTGAAGAAATTGCCCCTCAGGTCCCTTTTAGATATTTCTCCTCTCACTAGTTGCATGCCTTTCTGTGGCTGGCTTTCCAGGTAGCTGTTAATTGATTTAGGTATATCTTGGAGTTTCTTTGATGATGACATAAGTTAACCTATATCCTATCTCTACTGCTATCAGCACAGATACAGCTGTTACTTGCTCATTGGAGCCCAGCCTTGGGTTGAGTGGGGAAGTGAACAAAAGAGTCAGATTGATGCAGTCTGAGGCCAGCCTGCATTTTTGCAGTCAGCCTGGAAAGTCACATCAAAAAATTCATCACCATTTTTGGGAACTATCGTAGATATAAATTTTATAATTTGATAGTATCTACACAGTTACATCTGGCATGAATTAGTAATCCACAGCGGTGTAATCTGTTTGTTTCTCTTTACCACCCTTCTTGAAAAGTGGAACCATATTAGGTGTCCTCCAGTCCTCAGGTCTCCTCTCCCCTGTGGTCAGAGAGAAATTAAAATTTTGGGTCAGAGCCCCTGTAATTCTTCCCTCATCTCCAATACCTCCTCACTCCCTATGATTATCTGCTAAAGAACATCATGGCCCCTCTTCCTGAATTCTGTGTGTACATCCTCCTCCTCTCCCATGAAGACAAATACGAAGTACTCATTTAACACCCTCTGGCTCCAAGCATTGATTGAACCCATGTATCTAAGGGAGCCTTTTCTATCCATGATTATGCCCTTAGTACACTTATACAATATCTAATACAAGATACAAGATTTAGTATACAATACAAGTGAGTGGACGTAGGTATAGGGGAGACATCAGAGGTAGGTTCTTTACTCAAAGAGTGGTCGGGACGTGGAATGCATTGCCGGAGAGGGTAGTGGAGTCGGCCTCATTAGGGGCATTTAAGCGGCTATTAGATAGGCATATGGATGATAGTATAAGGTAGGGTTGGAGGTTATATAGACCTTAGGATTAGGGTAAAAGTTCGGCACAACATCGTGGGCCAAAGGGCCTGTACTGTGCTGTACAGTTCTATGTTCTATGTTCTACGTTCTATGTTCCATGTTCTATCTTGGATTCCTTTAATTTTACCCATCAGTGTTTTTTCTCATATCCACTCTTTGCTTTCCTAATTACATTCTTATGTCCAACCCATACGCTTTCTTTATTCCAATGTGGTTTCTGTTGATTTGTTCCCCTTGCACCTGCTGAAAATCTCTCTTTTCCTTCTTATCGAGTCCTATGTATTCCTAGAGATCCTGGGATCTCTGGGATAAACAGAAACAGAAATTGCTGGAGAAACTCAGCAGGTCCGGCAACATCTGTGGAGAGAAAAACAGAGACAATATTTCAAGTCTAGTGACTCTTTGTCAGACCTGTTTCTTCTCCATTTCACCCCAAAGGGAACTTGTTGGGCCAGTACTCTTCCCATGTGCTTTTTGAAATGCTTCCTCTCTTTTAGGACTGTCCACGTGTTGACCTAAAAATTTTGCCTCAAGACATTATAAGAATTTGGTCACCTCTAAGCTTTTCACACTTTTATCTCCTCCAGTTAGTATTAGGCAAATGTAGGTTCACAGTTAATATTGAAAGAAAAAAAAGTCACAGTTAATATTGAGAGAACATGGCTTCAAAGTTAATATTGAGAGAACACAGGTTCACACTTAATAGTGAGATAACAAGGTTCACGGTTATTATTGAGATCATGGATTTGCAGTTAATATAGAGACAACACAGGTTCGCACTTAATATGGAGAGAACAGCATGTTCACAGTTGATATTGAGAGTTAATATTGACAGAACACTAGGTCCACAGTTGACATTGAAACAACACTGTTTCACACTTAACTTTGAGAGAATGCAAATTCACAGTCAACATTGAGAGACCGTGGGTTCACAGTTAATATTGAGAGAACACCAGGCCCACAGTTAATATCGAGAGAACTCTCGAACTGTCTTGTTCACAGTTCACAGCGAGACGACACCAGGGGTACCTTTAATACTGACAGAATACAAATTCACAGTTCATAGCGAGAGAACACCAGGCTTACCTTCAATACTGAGATAACAAGGTGTAGAGCTGGGTGAACACAGCAGGCCAAGCAGCATCATAGGAGCAGGAAGGCTGACGTTTCATCATGAAGGGTCTAGGCCCGAAACGTCAGCCTTCC
>NC_063333.1:4227310-4240168 GCF_021869965.1 Rhincodon typus
GAGAAGGTGACCAAACAGGTGGATGAGGGTAAAGCGGTTGATGTGGTGTATATGGATTTCAGTAAAGCGTTTGATAAGGTTCCCCATGGTAGGCTATTTCAGAAAATACGGAGGCATGGGATTGAGGGTGATTTAGCGGTTTGGATCAGAAATTGGCGAGCTGTAAGAAGACAGAGGGTGGTGGTCGATAGGAAATGTTCATCCTGGAGTTCAGTCACTAGTGGTGTACCTCAAGGATCTGTTTTGGGGCCACTGCTGTTTGTCGTTTTTATAAATGACCTGGATGAGGGTGTAGAAGGATGGGTTAGTAAATTTGCGGATGACACCAAAGTCGGTGGAGTTGTGGATAGTGCAGAAGGATGTTGCAGGTTACAGAGGGACATAGATAAGCTGCAGAGCTGGGCTGAGAGGTGGCAAATGGAGTTTAATGCGGAAAAGTGTGAGGTGATTCACTTTGGAAGGAGTAACAGGAATACAGAGTACTGGGCTAATGGTAAGATTCTTGGTAGTGTGGATGAGCAGAAAGATCTCGGTGTCCATGTGCATAGATCACTGAAAGTTGCCACCCAGGTTGATAGCGTTGTTAAGAAGGCATACAGTATGTTAGGTTTTATTGGTAGAGGGATTGAATTTCGGAGCCATGAGGTCATGTTGCAGCTGTACAAAACTCTGGTGCGGCCGCACTTGGAGTATTGCGTACAGTTCTGGTCACCGCATTATAGGAAGGATGTGGAAGCATTGGAAAGGGTGCAGAGGAGATTTACCAGGATGTTGCCTGGTATGGAGGGAAGGTCTTATGAGGAAAGGCTGAGGGTCTTGAGGCTGTTTTCGTTAGAGAGAAGAAGGTTAAGAGGTGACTTAATAGAGACATACAAGATGATCAGAGGATTAGATAGGGTGGACAGTGGGAGCCTTTTTCCTCGGATGGTGATGGCTCGCACGAGGGGACATAGCTTTAAATTGAGGGGTGATAGATATAGGACAGATGTCAGAGGTAGGTTCTTTACTCAGAGAGTAGTAGGGGCGTGGAATGCCCTGCCTGACTCGCCAACTTTAAGGGCATTTAAATGGTCATTGGATAAACATATGGATGATAATGGAATAGTTTAGGTTAGATGGGCTTCAGATTGGTTTCACAGGTCAGCACAACATCGAGGGCCGAAGGGCCTGTACTGCGCTGTAATGTTCTTTGTTCTATATTCTATGTTCTATGTTCAGGCCATCTGTATGGGGAATGCAGGTGTATAGGGACTGGACGTCCATGGTAAAGATGAGGTGTTGGGGACCGGGGAATTGGAAGTTCTGGAGGAGGTGGAGGGCGTGAGTGGTGTCACGGACGTAGGCAGGGAGTTCCTGGACCAAGGGGGAGAAAATGGAGTCCAGATAGTTGGAGATAAGTTCAGTGGGGCAGGAGCAGGTGGAGACAATGGGTCGACCAGGGCATTCAGGTTTGTGGATTTTGGGAAGGAGATAGAAGCGGGTGGTGTGGGGTTGGGGAACGATGAGGTTGGAGGCCGTGGGTGGGAGGTCACCTGAGGTGATGAGGTTGTGGATGGTTTGGGAGATGATGGTTTGGTGCTCGGGGATGGGGTCATGATCAAGGGGGCGGTAGGAGGAGGTGTCGGAGAGTTGGCGTCCGGCCTCGGTGATGTCGAGGTCAGTGCGCCATACTACAACTGCACCTCCCTTGTCTGCGGGTTTTATGGTGAGGTTGGGATTGGAGCGGAGGGAGCGGAGGGCTGCACGTTCTGCGGAGGAGCGGTTGGAGTGGTTGAGAGGGGTGGAGAGGTTGAGGCGATTGATGTCTCGATGGCAGTTGGAGATGAAGAGGTCGAGGGAGGATAGGAGGCCTTGGGGTGGTGTCCAGGAGGAGGGGGTGTGTTGGAAGCGGGAGAAGGGGTCAGTAGAGGGAGGGTTAGGTTCACGGTTAAAGAAGGAAGCGTGGAGGCGCAGGCAGCGGAAAAACTGCTCTCTGTCCAAACATGACCAGTATTTGTTGATGTGTGGGTGGAGGGGGACAAAGGTGAGCCCTTTACTGAGGACTGACCGTTCGTCCTCAGTAAGGGGGAGGTCTGGGGGGATGGTGAAGACCCGGCAGGGCTGAGTATTGCTGTCTCCTCTGGAGCTGCTGGCTGTGGAGGCGGTGGGCGGAGCGACATCAGCGTCCCAGGTACTACAGCCACATCACCTTTCTTAGTACCTGCCTATGGAAGCAGATCATCCCCAATGGACTGCAGTCCACATTCAGGCCTTCCCAATTTGGCCCCAACCGTGACAATGTCTACATTCATAACATTGAGATCCTTCAGAAGCGCTTCTCCCTGCGACTCCTGAAACACACACTCACAGCAATGCGCCGACATCTCCGGGCACTACAATCAAGCCTACCCCAGCTCAGAGCCTCCCTCTCCCAGACCTGCAAAGGACCTCTCCTGTTTTTTATTCTTCACAGGATCCACAACCTGAACTCACAATTCCACTCAGCTTTATTGGACACTAAAAACCATAAGTACAGTAAACTTACTGGTGCCTGCCACCCAAAACGGGCTTCCTCCAACCCCCAAATCCCCAACCCTACCCAGGACCTTCCCCACAATGTGCCCGCCGCCATTGGCCATGAGGCCACTGTCGGAGAACCCACAGATGACGTCACATCCGCCACCGCCGGGTACCCCACTTCCGGGACAGCAAACGCCAACGCTGCTGATGCCACTGCCTCCATTTCCGAGGCCAACACCACAGACACTGAAGACGCACCTACCATCACCGCTGCTGCCGCTGCCTACCCCGCTCCGCCCACCGCCAACGCCACTACGGCCATCACCAACGTGGATGCAACTCCGCACACCACTGATGCCGACGCAACTCTGCCCACCGCCGACGCAACTCCGCCCACTGCCGACGCAACCCCGCCCACAGCCGACGCTGACACAACCCCACCCACAACCTGTGCCAACGCAACTCCGCCCACAGCCGACGCCAACGTCGCTCCGCCCACCGCCTCCAAAGCCAGCAGCTCCAGAGGAGACAGCAATACTCAGCCCTGCCGGGTCTTCACCATCCCCCCAGACCTCCCCCTTACTGAGGACGAACGGTCAGTCCTCAGTAAAGGGCTCACCTTTGTCCCCCTCCACCCACACATCAACAAATACCGGTCACGTTTGGACATAGAGCAGTTTTTCCGCTGCCTGTGCCTCCACGCTTCCTTCTTTAACCGTGAACCTAACCCTCCCTCTACTGACCCCTTCTCCCGCCTCCAACACACGCCCTCCTCCTGGACACCACCCCAAGGCCTCCTACCCTCCCTTGACCTCTTCATCTCCAACTGCCATCGAGACATCAATCGCCTCAACCTCTCCACCCCTCTCACCCACTCCAACCTCTCCCCCGCAGAACGTGCAGCCCTCCGCTCCAATCCCAACCTCACCATAAAACCCGCGGACAAGGGAGGCGCAGTTGTAGTATGGCGCACTGACCTCTACATCGCCGAGGCCAGACGCCAACTCTCCGACACCTCCTCCTACCGACCCCTTGATCATGACCCCATCCCCAAGCACCAAACCATTCACAACCTCATCACCTCAGGTGACCTCCCATCAATGGCCTCCAACCTCATCGTTCCCCAACCCTGCACCGCCTGCTTCTATCTCCTTCCCAAAATCCACAAATCTGAATGCCCTGGTCGACCCATTGTCTCTGCCTGCTCCTGCCCCACCGAACTTATCTCCAACTATCTGGACTCCACTTTCTCCCCCTTGGTCCAGGAACTCCCTACCTACGTCTGTGATACCACCCACGCCCTCCACCTCCTCCAGAACTTCCAATTCCCCGGTCCCCAACACCTGATCTTTACAATGGAGGTCCAGTCCCTATACACCTGCTTTCCCCATACAGATGGCCTGAAGGCCCTCTGCTGCTTCCTGTCCCGCAGGCCCGACCAGTCCCCCTCCACTGACACTCTCATCCGCTTAGCCGAACTAGTCCTCACCCGCTTAGCCGAACTCGTCCTCACCCTCAACCACTTCTCTTTCAATTCCTCCCACTTCCTACAGACAAAGGGGGTGGCCATGGGTACCCGCATGGGCCCAAGCTATGCCTGCCTCTTTGTAGGTTACGTGGAACAATCCCTCTTCCATACCTACACTGGCCCTAAACCCCACCTCATCCTCCGTTACATTGATGACTGTATCAGCGCCACCTCGTGCTCCCACGAGGAGCTCGAACAGGTCATCCACTTCACCAACACCTTCCACCCCAACCTTACGTTCACCTGGACCATCACTAATACCTCTCTCTTCTTCCTGGACCTCTCTGTCTCCATCTTGGGCAACCGCCGAGAAACCGATATCCATTTCAAACCCACCGACTCCCACAGCTACCTAGAATACACCTCCTCCCACCCACCTTCCTGCAAAAATGCCATCCCCTATTCCCAATTCCTTCGCCTCTGCCGCATCTGCTCCCAGGATGAGGCATTCCACTCCCGTACATCTCAGATGTCCTCGTTTATCAAGGACCGCAAATTTCCCCCCTCAGTGGTCAAGAACGCCCTCCACTGTGTCTCCTGCATTTCCCGCAACTCATCCCTCACACCCCGTCCCCGCAATAACAACCAAAAAAGAATCCCCCTCATCCTCACGTACCACCCCACCAACCTCTGGATCCAACGCATCATCCTCCGGCACTTCTGCCATCTGCAATCCGACCCCACCACCAAAGACATTTTTCCCTCCCCACCCTTATCTGCTTTCCAGAGGGAACATTCTCTCAGTGACTCCCTTGTCCGCTCCACACTCCCCTCTAGTCCCACCACACCCGGCACATTTTCCTGCAACCGCAGGAAGTGCTACACCTGCCCCCACACCTCATCCCTCACCCCCATCCCAGGCCCCAAGAAGACTTTCCACATCAAACAGATGTTCACCTGCACATCTGCTAATGTGGTATACTGCATCCGCTGTACCCGTTATGGCCTCCTCTACATCGGGGAAACCATGTGGATGCTCGGGGATCGCTTTGCAGAACACCTACGCTCGGTTCGCAATAAACAACTGCACCTCCCAGTCGCGAACCACTTCAACTTCCCCTCCCAGTCCTCAGATGATATGTCCATCCTGGGCCTCCTGCAGTGCCACAACGATGCCACCCAAAGGTTGAAGGAACAGCAACTCATATTCCGCTTGGGAACCCTGCAGCCCAATGGTATCAATGTGGATTTCACAAGCTTCCAAATCTCCCCTCCCCCTACCTCATCCCAAAACCAGCCCAGCTCGTCCCCGCCTCCCTAACCTGTTCTTCCTCCCACCTATCTCCTCCTCCCACCTCAAGCCGCACCCCCATCTCCTACCTACTAGCCTCATCCTGCCCCCTTGACCTGTCCGTCCTCCCTGGACTGACCTATCCCCTCCCTAACTCCCCATCTCCACTCACCTTTACTGGCTCCATCCCCGCCTCTTTGACCTGTCTGTTTCCTCACCACCTATCTTCTCCTCTATCCATCTTCTATCTGCCTCCCCCTCTCTCCCTATTTATTTCAGAACCCCCTTCCCCTCCCCCATTTCTGAAGAAGGGTCTCGACCCAAAACGTCAGCCTTCCTGCTCCTTTGATGCTGCTTGGCCTGCAGTGTTCATCCAGCTCTACACCTTGTTATCTCAGTCATGAACAAAATTCGCTCTGAACTCAAAACCTTCAGTTGGCGTAAAACCTCGGCCAGACTGAGAATCTGTACCGGGGAACCATTACAGATTAGGGCAACGACCACGGTTCCTGTCTCCTTGGGAAGCAGTTGGTGTAGTTACTACTAATTGTAGTAAAAATTTGAGGGGGTTGAATTGGTTAAGAAAGATTTACCTTGATTAGCTCAACATTTTTCGATTAGATGATGGCTGTCTGAATGAAGTCCTAATTAAATACCCAGAGGGTTTTTCAGGAAGGCCTAGGGATTATCATAGGAGCTAAGGCCACCTTGCATGTTGACCAAGAAGCAATTCTCACGATTCTGCAAGGCCTGCCCAGTTCCATTTTCCCTAAGGACAAAAGTAGAGGCAGAAACCAGGAGGCTGGAACGCAAAGGAATTAAGCCTGACAGGTCAGTTTGCCTTTGTAGGAATTTTTAAGCAAATGTGGATAAGTACCCAATCACTCATATTGAGGACCTGTACACAAAACTGGCAAGGGACTGTCCTTCTCAAAGCTGGACATGAGCCATGTGTATCTGCAATTGCAACTAAATGAGGTGTCGCAGAAGTTTGCCACAATTAATACCCATAAGGGTTGGTACCAATACACAAGACTGCCTTTTTGGGTTTCATCAGCCTGTGCCTTTTTCCAGTGGACAATGAACAACATTTTACAAGGTCTACCCCAGCTAGTTATTTATCTGGATGATGTGCTCATAACCGCAAAGACCTACAAAGAGCACTTAGAGAACTTGGAGATAGTGCTTAAATGTTCCTCCCAGGTGGGCGTACACCTTAGAAGGGAAAAATGTGTGTTTCAGGCATTTGGGCTGCAGAGTTGACAAGCCTGGGTTACACTGGAAGATAAAGTAAGGACGATCGAAGGAGCCCCGGCTCACATGTCTGTTCCAGAGCTTAGGTCTTTCCTTGGGCTGGTGAACTATTATGGAAAATTCATATGTAACCTGGCCTCCAGCCTGGCACCCTTACACCTGCTGCTGAAAAAGGGTCAACCTCGGAAATGGTCACGGAGCCATGAAGTAGTCTTTAAGGAAGAGAAAAAACAGCTATCGTCATCTAAGCTGTTGGCCCACTGTGATCCTGAACGAGAGGTGGTGCTGACATGCAATGCCTCCCCTGTATGGTATCAGAGTAGTGTTGGCTCACTGGTGGCCCAGCAAAGAAGAGCGCCCAATAGCGTATGCTGCCGGACTTTGACTGTTACCGAATGCAAATACACCCAGATAGAGAACAGAGTTTTGATGGTCATCTTTGGGGTGAGAAAGTTCCACCAGTACCTTTATGGACATAAATTTCTCGTAGTAGTGGACACAAAACCCCTGTCAGGGCTACTTAAAGAAGATACGGTTGTGCCGCCCATAGCTTCTGGTCAAGTTCAGCAGTGAGCCCTTATTCTCAGTGCGTACAATTACAATTTGGAACACCGTCTGGAAGGCCAAGCAGCAAATACGAATGCCTTGAGCTGCCTCCCACTGGTAGATACACCATTGAGTGTATCTCCCCTGGAAGAGAACATTATGGTTTTAAACTTTCTGGATATCCTTCCAGTCACTGCTGACAATGTTACGGTTGTGGAAGTGAAAAGATCCCATCCTGTCAAAACTAAAACAGCCAGTGATGATGGAAACAAAAGGGCCATTACAAACGGGATTGAAAACTCTCTATAGTTGGCAAGACCAGATCACCATAGAGGACGACATATTACTACGGGAGCAAGAGTGATTGTCCTGAGTAAAGGTTGCCGCAAGATGCTGGCTGAACTCCACCAAGGTTATCCAAGGGTTTCCCAAAAGAAGATCTTGGCAAGAAGTTATGTCTGGTGGCCAGGATTGGATGCCGACATAGCTGCAGAGCCCGGGGTGCCAACAAGGAAAAACTTTACTGCCAGCTGCACTCCCATATTCATGGGAATAGCGAGTAAACCCTGGACTCAGTTACACTCTGGCTATGCCGTTCCTTTCATGAGCTCAATGTTCCTGGTCATTGTGGATGCCCATTCAAAGTGGTTGGACATGCATAGAGTTCATTCGGCAAACTCAGGGATGACATTGTTCATGACACACAGACTCCCAGAAGTATTGGTCACAGATTTTTTTTTTTCATTTCTGGGCTGACGGCATCGCTGGCTAGCCCAGCATTTATTGCCCATCCCTAATTGCCCAGAGGGCAGTTAAGAGTCAACCACATTGCTGTGGATCTGGGGTCACATGTAGGCCAGACCAAATAAGGATGGCAGTTTACTTCCCTAAAGGACATTAGTGAACTAAATGAGTTTTTCCTCAATGATCAACAATGGTTTCACGGTCATCATCAGACTCTTAAGTCCAGAATTTTATTGAATTCAAATTTCACAATCTGCCATGGTGGGATTTGAACCTGGCTCCCCAGAATGTATCTGAGTCTCTGGATTAGCAGTCTACCAGTAATGTCACTAGGCCATCACCTCTCCCCTGACTATAGGATATCATTTACTAGCAGGGAATTTGAGTATTTCCTAAAGTCGAATGGCATTTAACATAAAAACCAGGTGGGAAAACACACCGACACTTCATCGGAGGCTGCACTGAGGATGTTACCCAGCATGGTAACAAAACACCTGCGAAACAAGAAACCAGCTCGGTGAGCCAACCAACCTCAACACCCACAACCCGAGCTACAAATCTACTCCAAAAACTTGGCATTCAACATGTTTGGGCAACTCTATACCATCCATCATCCAATGATCTGGTGGAAAGAACAATCTAAACGTTGCAGGCAAGCTTAAAGAAACAGCTTACAACTTCACTCAATACCAAAATGTCCCAGTTCTTGTTTGATGATTGGACCATCCCTCATGCAATAACAGGGATAGCTCCAGCAGAGTTGCTGATGCGGAGGAGACTCCGCACCAGGTTAAATCTGATATTTCCCGACCAGGGAGGGAGGGTGAAATGGCAGCAGAAATGACAATTTCAGGCAGATAAGAAATGAGCAGAAGTTCATCTAGTTGTATTAGCAGTGGGCTATAGAAAGGAGGTGACAATATACCTCCTCTAAGCAGGAGATGCAGTTTACTTTGGGGGATGAAGTTTGGTGTTGAAACCAGGGAAATGGCCATGCATAGGTACAAGGCATAGTCAACATGAGATAAGGTCCCATGACATACAAAGTTTGGGTAGGTGAGGTGGTCCCGAAGAAAGCATGTAGATCACCTGAAAACTGCTACCTCACAAACAGGGCAGGAGAAAAACATTCTGGCCCCTCAGAACAGTCACAAAGGTGATCAGAAACCGTGGGTTCTCCTCCTTTTGTCTAGCATTGAAGAAACCTCAGGGTCTGAGATGGATGCAGCCTCGATACTGTTACCGCCTGAAAAAGAGGAGGAAACCCTCCCAAGACACTCCAGTTGCAAGAGACAGGTTATGGTCTGATACACGCCGCCTATCTGAGGAAGCAGACCAGAGGCAAAAACATCCCAGGAGAAGCTACAAGAAAAAGAATGGGCCTACGTCCTTGATTGGGGTTGTTAAACTGGGCCCATCAGGGAGCCCTGGTTGACAAATATAAACAGGAGATTCACAGAGTTTGTTCATTCTATGGACTGGATCTAGTGCACATGTGAATAAAGGGTGACTTGGTGATGGGATACCTGTCTCCTTGGAGCTATTTCAGTAACTCAATAATTTATCCCAATTTTTGAGAACTTCCTCATTGTCCAATTTAATTTGAGGAATGTCAGATTCAGAATCACCTGAACTTGGTACTTCACTATGTGTTGTAACCAGTTACACGTTCTCCTTTTGCTTGCCTTCCCTATCAAAATGCCTTTTGAGCATATTCACATGACACATTCTGTGACATTTATATCTCTCTGGAGTTCTTTTCAAATAGTTCACCTCACTCAATTTCCTTTCAGTTTGATAAGGCCCAATAAACCTTACCTTTAAAAGTTCACCTATCACTGGAAGTAACACTAATACCGTATCTCCATGAGCAAAATTGGCAATTTTTGATATCTTATCTGCTTCCTTTTTCGTCACATGCTGTGCTACTTGTAAATGCTGTCTAGCCAATTCACCCGCTCTATGGAATCTTTCCCTAAAATTTGACACACAGTCAATATGTGTGGTCTCTGAAGTCTGACTCACCAATTTCTCCTGAATTCATTTCAGTGGTCCTCTCACCTCATGCCCAAAAACTAATTAAAATGGACTGAATTTGATGGATTTATTTGGTGCATTCCTAATTGTAAAAAGTATAAATGGAATTCCTTTATTCCATTCCCTCTGGACAGTCTTAACTATAAGCCCTCAACATGGTCCTTGTTTGCTATCGCCATTCAAATGGTCTGTATGATTCTGGATGGTATGCAGAGAATTTGAATTGTTTTATTCCTAAGCTATCAATAACTTCCTTGAATAATTTTCATGTAAAATTTGACCCTTGATCTGTTGTATTCTCTGGGTAGTCCTTATCTAGTTAAAAAAAAAATTGAGTACTCTTCTACAATCCTTTTAGCCTGACACTGTCTAATACAATGGCCTCTGGAAATCAAGTAGACACATCTATTATGGTCAACAAATACTGATTTCAACTTTTTCTTTTAGGTAGGTGTCCTACACAATCAATAAAGACCCTTGTCAAAGGTTCTTCAAATGCAGGAATGGGTATTAAGGGTACTTGTTTTTTCAACCACATCATTGTGCAATCTAGACCAATAATAATGTCTTCATAGTTTGGCATGAGTTTCCTTATAACTCCAAAATGACCTCCTACTGGTAATTCATGTGCTACCCAAACACCTCCTTTCTTTGCCAGATCTTTGCCAAAACTTTAAACCTCCTTTCTATAACCCACTGGAAATACAACTAGATGAACTTCTGCTCATTTCTTATCTGCCTGAATGTGTGATGGTCTCCATTTCCTCATCAAGACTTCATATTTAAGATAGTAACATTCTGGGATTCTTCTTCTGCCTATGATTCTCTGATATATGTTTTAATTTTTCATCTTTCTGTTGTAATTCAGTTAATTTCTCTGAACTAAAAAATCCACTTTGTCATCCACCTGATCTTGTTTTTTTTTCTCAACCGTTTGATCAAATTATCTCTGATAGTTGAACTTAAACTTCCTTATCTTCACACCTTGATTTCTCCTTTTGCTTCAATCTGTGGCTTTCTGACCTTGCTACCACACAGTCAGGAAAAATTCCAGGCTATATTTCCTGTAACATCTCAATCATGTCATTTCCACTATCTACCTTAGAGGGCCATGGCAACTTAGCCTTTGAGTATGTTCAAGATAGAAATCAATAGATTTCTCAACGTTAATGATACCAAGTAACCTGGAGACAGTGTGAGAAAATGAAATTGAGGTAAATGATCAGCCATGATCTAGGATGGTGGAACAGGCTGAATAGCCTACTCTACTGCTATGTTCCTATAGGACTTTGGATCACATGAGTTTGTTGTGCCTCAAGTAAGATGTTCTCTCTTATCACCCTCTGTAAATAACTGCGTTCAATAAAGACTGTTGCTGTGTAATCATATGAAATCACAGAGACGAGTTTTAAAGCCAAGAAAGTGATTAAATGAACAATTAAAGAAGAGCTGAATTTTTGGACTGAGCAAGAGGAGAAATTGAAGGCTGAGGGAAAGGAGAGAGATAATGAAAGCTCAGAGAAGGAGATACTCAGTGCTGAGGAAGAGGAAAACCAAGGGCAAGTGGGAACCAAGAGATAGGATGTGGAGAAACTGAATGTGGAGAAGAGAGGAAACTAAGAGAACAGTAGTGGGAAAAGATTGAGTAAAGACAAAAAGTAATGAAGATCAGGAAGGAGAAGAACCTGATTTGGGGATCAATTTTCAGAGAGAAGCCCAGAGGTGAGAGAAACCAGAAATGACTGGAAACTGGCCAACATTTTATTGAAAGCAGATAGCAATTTGATAGCAATTCGATTCATCGCATAACCACCAAGACCAAATTTATTTAGTAACAGGAGTAATGCACCGATTTCTTACTGTAGCTAGTAGTAATCTGACAAGTCACTTATTCATACCGAAGTCATAGATGGATACCACTGAATTACTAAGAAGCTATATGATTTATCAGATAGTTTGTTATTGACACAATGGCTTTCCCTCACTGTATATTTGTGCGTGATATACAATACCTTCAACTCTAAATGTGAAAGTTTAGACAGATAATTGATATTTGTTTCTGTCTCAACAGAGCGGCTTTTGGCAGCAGCTGAGCAGGCGCAAAAAAAGCGTAAGTTCCAAAATGAGGAGAGGTGAATTACACACTGATTGCAGTAGCTCCTTCAATTAAAGTTCACATTTTCACATGACCTATTCCAAAGATATGTAACAAAGATATGTCCATTTTCTCTGTCAACAGGTGAGAGACTTGAAGATAGAGAAAGGAAGAGAAAGGAATATGCGAAACGGACAGGTGACGTTATAGAAATTTATAAAATCATGAGGGGCATGGATAGGGTTAACAGCCAAGATCTTTTTCTCATGGTAGGGGAGTCCAAAAGTAGAGGGCATAGTTTTAAAGTGAGGGGGAAGATTTAAAAAGAACATGAGGAGTAACTTTTTCACACAAAGAGTAGTGTGTATATGGAGCTGCCAAGGAGGTGGTGGAGGCTAGTACAATTGCAACACTTACAAGGCATCTGGATGGGTATATGAATATGAGGGGCTTAAAGGGATATGGGCTAAATGTTGGCAAATGGGACCAGGTCAGTTTGAGATTTCAGGTTGGCATGGAAGAGTTGGATTGAGGGGTCTGTTTTCATGCTGTATGACACTATGTTTCTAGAAGTACGTTATGTAACTAAGTCAAAGTTGGGATACAACAGCAAAATGTTATACCAGCACATTTGATGAAAAGTGTTTTTATATATAATTTTGAATTTGGGTTTCCATTAAGGTGTTTTTCTTTTAAATGTCAGAAGGTTAGTTTGGAACAGTAACCTAAATAACATTCTTTCTAAGAAAGCATGTGACCACAGTAGAGTAGCAGGGACTACCCCTGTAGTGTTAATGGATAGAATGTTTATACTAAATAAAAACCAAAAGAACTGCAGATGCTGTAAATCAGGAACAAAAACAAAGTTGCTGGAAAAGCTCAGCAGGTCTGGCAGCATCTGTGAAGGAGAAAATAGAGTTAACC
>NC_063333.1:4240268-4264265 GCF_021869965.1 Rhincodon typus
TCCTTCACAGATGCTGCCAGACCTGCTGAGCTTTACCAGCAACTTTGTTTTTGTTGTTGTTGAGAATGTTTATACTGTTGTGTTTATGACAGCCAGAGTAAACAGATTAAGGCAATTAGTTTTTACTTCAGAACAAAAGTTTCAAAGTTTTAGTTTAGAAAAATTCATACTTCAGTTGAGAATAGAATTATTATTCTCCTAGCGAGAGAGCCAAGTTTATTTCCTGCTCAGTTCAGGGATCCAGTATCCTCAGCAGAAGTGGTTTCGAGTCTGTGAGGTTCCAAGGAAGCTGATTAGGGAGTCAGAATGGCTAAAAGGGGCCATGAAATGGTTAAGGAGAATTAAGGACAGGTTAACCAAAAGGGTTAAGGAGAATCCCAAGGCATTTTATACATATATTAGAAGCAAGAGGGTAGCTTGGGAAAGAGAAGGCCCACTCAAGGATTAAGGAGGGAAGTTTTGTATGGAGGCAGATGAAATAGGTGAGCTCCTTAATGAGCACTTTACATTGGTATTCACCAAAGAGAGGGGCGTGAGAGATGTTGAGGTTAGAGAAAAGTACGTGAATACTTTCAGGCAGGTCAACATAATGAAAGACAAAGTGTTGGTGTCTTGAAATGCATTAAGGTAGACAAGTCCCCAGGGCTAGATGGGAATTATTCCAGGGTACTTTGGGAAGCAAGGAAGGAAATAGTTGGGGCCTTAATAGATATCTTTGCATCGTCTTTGGCCTCAAATGAGGTTCCAGAGGACTGGAAGATGGCCAATGTTAATCCTTTGTTTAGAGACAGAAACAGAGATAATCCAGGTAATTACAGATTGGTGGGCCTTACATCAGTGGTTGGGAAGCTGTTGGAGAAGATACTGAGAGACAGGATTCGTTCACATTTGGAAGCAAATGGACTTGTTAATGATAGGCAGCATGGGTTTGTATAGGGAAGCTCATTTTTCACCAAATTGAGTTTTCTGAAGCGGTGACAAGAATGATTATTGAGGGAACAGCAGTGGATGTTGTCTACATGGACTTTAGTAAGGTATTTGATAAGGCGCCTCATGGCAGGCTGCTGAAAAAAGTAGAGTATCATGGGATCCGAGATGTGTTGGCCAGATGTATACAAAACTAGCTTCGTCATAGAAGACAGAGAGTTGCGGTGGAAGGGTGCTTTTCAGAATGGAGATAATAACTAGTGGTGTTCTGCAAGGATCGGTGCTGGAATCTTTGTTGTTTGTAGTATATGTAAATGATCTGGAAGAAAATGTAAATGGTCTGATTAGTAAGTCTGTGGATGATACCAAAATTGGCAGAGTTACATGTCCTGAGGAAGATTGTCAAAGATTACTGTGGGATATAGATAGATTGCAGATTTGGGCAAAGAAGCGGCAGGTGGATTTTATTCTGGACAAATGTGAGGTGATGCGTTCTGGAAGATCAAATTCAGGTGTAAATTATACAATAAATGGCAGAACCCTTAGGAGCATTCACATAGAAGATGGATCTGGGCGCACAGGTCCACAGATTCCTGAAAGTGGCAACACAAGTGGATAGGTAGTCAAGAAGGCATACAGCATGCTTGCCTTCATTGGCTGAGGCATCAAATATAAAAGTTGCAGTAGGGAAGATGGGGGTAAGAGCTGAAGTGCAGAAGATGGGTCGGACCCAGGTGAGGGCCTGTCAACGATGGTGCTGGAGAATCCTCAGTTGAGGAAGAAGGTGGACATTTTGGAGGCTCCTTTGTCAAAGTTGGCATCATAGGAACATACGTGACAGAGTCAGAGGAACTGGGAGAATGGAATAAAGTCTTTACAGGAAGCAAGGTGCGAGGAAGTGTAGACCAGGTAACTGTGGGAGTCAGTGGGTTTATAGTTGATATTGGTGGCCAGTCTGTCCCCAGAAATGGAAACGGACCTGTCGAGGAAGGGAAGGGAGGAGTCAGAGATGGACTTGGTGAAAGCAAAGGCAGGGTGGGAATTGGAAGCAAAATCGACAAACCTTTCTAATTCTGGATGAGACAAGGAAGCAGCACCAATGATATCACCGATATACTGGAGAAAGAGTTGTGCGTGGGGACCAGAATATGACTGCAACAAGGAAGTTTCCACGTACCCCACGAAGAGACAGGCAAAGCTAGGGCCCATGCAAGTATCCATGGCCAACCCTCTGACCTTAAGGAAATGAGAGAAGTTAAAAGAGGTTTTTCAGGTTGAGGACGAGCTCGGCGAGATGGAGGAGGTTAGTGGTGGGTGGTGATGGTTCAGGCATTTATTCCAGGAAGAAGCAGATAGCCCTGAGACCATCCCGATGGGAGATGGATGTATAGAGGGATTACACATCCTTGGTAAAGGGGACGTGGCTGGAGCCCACAAACTGGAAATTCTGAAACTGGTATAAAGCATCAGAGGAATCATGGATGTAAGTGGGCAGGGATTGGATCAGGGAAGAAAAGATCGAGACAAGGTAGGAAGAGAAAAGCGCACTCTTAAAGAAGTTTGCAAGTGTAGACTCGGGATCATTTCGTAGAGCATCTGCACTCTGTACACGGCAAACGACAACACCTTCCAGTCGCCAACTATTTTAACTCCCCCACCCCCACCCTGGGAGACTTGTCCATCCTGGGCCTCCTCCAGTGCCACAATTATGCCACACGCAACCTGGAGGAGCAAAACCTCAAATTGCACCTCGGGAGCCTATAGCCGATGGCCTAAACATAGAATTCACCAGTTTTAAAATCTTCCTACCCCAGGCCTCATTCCATGTCCAACCCTCCCTCTCATCCCCACCTCCTTGACCTGACACAACCTGTCCATCTTCTCTCCCACCTATCCACCTCTCCCACTTCACTGACCAATCCCCACCACTCCCTAATTGCATTCACCTATCACCATCCCACCTACCTTCTCCACCCCACCCCTCCTCTCTCTATTTATTTCCCAGCTCCCTTCCCCCTCCACATTTCTGAAGAAGGGTCCCGACCTGAAATGTCAACTTTCCTGCTCCACTGATACTGCCTGGCCTGCTGTGTTTCTCCAGCTCCACACTGTGTTGTTGCTCACAATAGTCATCTCTGAATTTGGGCTAACCATTTCCAGAATCATTCCAGCCATTATATGGGAAGCTTGGCTCATTTAATCCTGCCGCCAAAGACTGATAGATTGATTTATTGTTGTCACATGAGATACAGTTTTGTGTGCTAAACAGGCAGTTTGTACATCAGGGTAACAGAACAGAGTGTAGAATACAGTGTTACAGCCGCAGAGAAGGTGCAGAGAGAGAGATCAGAATTAAAATTTGAATTCAAAAGTCTGATAATGGTGAGGAAGAGGTTGTTCTTGAATATATTCATGCGTGTATTCAAACTTTTATGTCTTCTGACCGACGGAAGAAGGTGGAAGAGTATAACCCGGTTGGAGGGGTCTTTGATTTTGTTGTTTGCTTTCCCAAAGCAGTGGAAAGTATAGATAGAGTCAATAGATGGAAGGGTGGTTTGCATGAAGAACTGATCTTTGTTCATGACTCTCTGTAGTTTTTTTGTAGTCTTGGGAAGAGCAGTTGCCAAACCACACTGCGATGCATCCAGATAGGATGCTTTCCATGATGCATCTATAAAAATTGGTAAGAGTCCTTATGGACATGTCAAATTTCCTTAGCCTCCTAAGGAAGTAGAGATGTTGTTGTGCTTTCTTGAACTTCACGCTGACGTGAGTGGACCAGGATTGATTGTTGGTGATTATTACTCCCAGGAACTTGATGCTCTCAACCATCTGCATCTCAGTAGCATTGGTGCAGACAGGGGTGTGCCCTCCACTCGCTTCCTGAAGTCTTTTGATTTGCTGACGTTGGTGGAGGGATTGTTGCCTTTACACCATGCCGCTAAGCACTCTATCTTTTTCCTGTATTTTGACCCGTCATTGTTTGAGATCCGACTGACAACTGTAGCGTCATCAGCAAACTTACAAATGGATTTGGGGTGGAATTTTGCCACACAGTTATGATTCAGCCCAGTATGTGGGCGAATGACATTGGGACAGATGAAAAGCAATGAGTAATTCTTCTGACAGCTTGTGGACCCCAGCTTTTTTTGGTTATTAGGAATGTAACCTTCCATGAGGCACCAAGTACTAAAACCTTTCAAGAGTTTACACATTTAGTTCAGGAATATTATGACCCAAGCCTCCTCTAATTCTGAGATGCTATTGGTTTTACTCAGCTGTTTGAGAACCAGGGCAATCCGTATTGGGATTTTTGACTAGGTTAAGACAACTAGCAGATGCACATGACTTTGGTTAATTCTTAATGAGATGCTGAGAGACCCCATTTGGTATAAGGAATTAATGATGTAACCATTCAAAAGCGCCTACTAGCTGAAGCCCAACTGGACTTCAAACAGGCACTGCAACTGGCTTTACCATTGGAAAATGCAGCAAGTGGCGCATATTAGTTGCAGGGTATTCTAACAGAAGTGGATGCCTTTTCCTTTCTGATGGAGTTTAGGGAATACTATTTAAGTGAAAGCAATTGCACAGCCTCAATCAGGACATATCCTGAACAAAGGAACTCTGGGTCAGTCCACAGCAAAACTCCAAAACAAAGCCAACCCTCGGCTAAACGGTTAAATTTTTCTTCAGGTTCTGGGCTGGGAAGTCATTGTAGTTGCTGCTGGTATGCAACTTGAAACAGTAAGAACCCCACTAGACCTAAATTGAGTAAGAGAACTCACAGGCCAGTATCCAGGGGAGTGCACATCCCAGAAAGCCCATCTACATCTTGTTTTGAACAGTTAAAGCTGGATTTTAGCAACATCCAAATCAGAACCAATCAAAATAAGCGTCTGGTTAAATGGTCGTGCAGTTCTAATAGAGGTTCACACTGGCATGACCATTTCAGTGATGACAGTCTTCAACAAAATTCTCTCTGGACACCAACCCTTAACTCTGTGCAAGACCTCAGCTAGATTCAGAACTTATATTGGAGAACCTTTACAGATTAAGGGTACAACTTCGGTTCCAGTCTCCAATGAGAGGCAGCTAATTCAATTATCATTGGTCGTAGTAAAAGGCTTGGGCCCAAGCTTGATGGGCTGAAATTGGTTGAGAAGGATTCACCTAGATTGGCTCAACAATTTTTGATTAGAAAATGGCTGCCTGAATGATGTCCTAATTAAATACCCAGAAGTTTATAAGGAAGGTCTAGGGACTATCAAAGGAGCCAAGGCCACCTTGTGTGATGACCAGGAAGCAATTCATGATTCTGTAAAGCCCACCCAGTGCCATTTGTCTTATGGGCAAAGGTGCAAGAAGAATTCGGAAGGCTGGAAAGCGAAGGAATCATCAAATGAGGCAATGGCCTAGTGATATTATCGCTGGACTGTTAATCCAGACATCCGGATAATGTTCTGGGGACCTGAGTTCGAATATTGCCATGGCAGATGGTGAAATTTGAATTCAATAAATGTCTGGAATTAAGAATCTAGTGATGACCATGAATCCATTGTCGATTGTCGGGAAAAACCCATCTGGTTCATTAATGTCATCTAGAGAAGGAGACTGCCATCTTGCCTACATGTGATTCTAGACCCACAGCAATGTGGTTGAATCTTAACTGCCCTCTGTGTAATTAGAGATGGGCAATAAATGCTGGCCTAGCCAGCGATGCCCCCATCCTGTGAATGAATGAAGGGACCAATCTAAATTGTGGCATGGGAAGCACCGGTTGTACCGATCATGAAGCCCGATGTATTGGTTTGGCCTTGTGGGGATTTTAAATGAACAATAAACTGCTTTTCCCAGCTGGATGAAGACCCAATCCCTTGCAGAGCGGATTTATAGGCAAGGCTGGCAGAGGTGAGTTGTCCTTCACAAAGCTGGACATGAGCCATGTGTACTTGCAAATGCGGTTAAATGAGGACTCCCAGAAGTATGATCCAATTAATACCCATAAGGGTTTGTACCAATATACAGAGTGCCATTTGGGAGATCGTTAGCCTGTGCAATTTTTCAGTGGTAGATGGAGAATATTTTACACGATTTATCCTGGGTCACCTAGTATGTAGATGATGCGCTAATAACAGGGAAGACCAACAAGGAGCACTTAGAGAACTTGGACAGAGTTCTTAGATGTTTCTCCCAGGTAGGCGTAAACCTTAGCAGTGAATAAAATGTGTTCCAGACCCCCCACATGACTTTCTTGGGCTACTGAATCGACAATACTGGGCTATACCATTGGAAGATAAAGTGAGGGCGATCAAAGATGCCCTGGCTCTCATATCTATGCCGAAGCCTAGGCCTTTCCCTGGGCTGGTGAACTATTACAGAAAGTTCATACATAACCAGGCCTCCATCCTTGCACCCTTGCATCAACTCTTAAAAAAGGATCAGCCTTGGAAATGATCACGTAACTAAGCCATAGCCTTCAGGGAAGTGAAGAAACAGTTATCATTCTTTAAGGTGTTTGTACACTATGATCCCAAGTGAGACCTAGTATTGACATGTGATGCCTTCTTGCAAGGCAGCAGGGTAGTATTGCATCATAAGTGGCCTAATGGAGAGGAACACCCAACAGCGAATGCATCCAGGACTTTGGCTAATGCAAAGCATAAATATGGCGAGAGAAAAAAGGAAGGTTTGGCAGTCATATTTGGAGTCAGAAAGTCTTACCAATGCTTTTACAGATGTAAATTTATAATAATAATGGACCACAAAATCCTGCTAGGTTTACTTAAAGATGACAAGGCAATGCCACCTATAGCTTCAGGCTCAGTTCAGCAGTGGGCTCCAATAGTAAGTGCATATAATTACAAGTTGGAACACCATCCAGGAGATCAAGCAGTGAATGCGGATGCACTGAGCTGCCTCCCACTGGCAGATACACCACCGATGGTATGGCCACTGGCAGAGTCCGCATTGTTTTAAATTTTCTGGACACACTTCCAGTCACAGCTGACAATATCAGATTTTAGATGCAGAGAGACCATTCCTGGCAAAACTGAAAGAGTTGGTGGTGATGGGAGAAACCAAAGGGCTGTCACAGCCAGAATTGAAACCTTTTTGGACCCAGAGAGACCAGGTCACTGTAGAGGATGATATATTATTATGGGGAGCATGCATGATTGTCCCAAGAAAAGGCCACCACCATATACTGGTTGAACTCCACCAGTGTCATCCAGGGTTTCTAAAATGAAGACGTTGGTGAGAAGTTATGTCTAGTGGCCTGGATTGGATGGTGATGTAGCTGTGTTGATGGGACAGTGCCCAGAGTGCCAACAAGGATAAAAGTTACCACCAGCAGCTCCCCCATATTCATGGGAATGGCTGGGTAAACCTTGGACACTGTTACACATTGGCTATGCAGGTCCTTTTATGGACTTAATGTTCTTAGTCATTGTGGACACCCACTCAAATTGGCTGGACATGCATAGAGTGCATTCATCAAGCACAGGGACGATGATAGAAAAACTGCACACATTTTTACAATGCACACGCTCCTGAAAGTGTTGGTCACAGACCATCATTCACCAGCAAAGAATTTGAATATTTCCTAAAGTCGAATGGTATTCATCATATACGGGGAGCTCCATACCATCCATCATCCAATGGTCTGGCAGAAAGACCAGTTCAAACTTTGAAGGCAGGCTTAAAGAAACTGTCTACAGCTTCACCAGATTCAATCTGATCATCCCGGACCTGGGAAGAGGGTGAAATGGCATCAGGAATGCCACTGCTGGACACAAGACTCCTCTAAGCAAGAGAAACAGTTTACTTCACAGGACAAAGTTTGGGTAAGAGACATGAGGTCAGGTGTGAGGTCAGGTCCAGTGACGTATAAAGTTCAAGTAGGTATGATGGGCCTGAACAAAAATGTGAACCATATGAAAGCTGCAAACTTCAAACGGTGTGGGAGCAAATTATACCCGACTCCTTGACTGCCTTTCCAACTGTTCCAGAAGTCGTGGGTTTTCCCTCTCCATCAAGCATTTAAAATACCTCAGAATCTGAGATGGATACGGTGGATGTCGCGATCTTGACACTTTTACTGCTTGAAGATGAGAATGAACTTCTTCCAAGACACAAAAGAAGGAAGCAAAAGACAAGCTACTGTGCATTACATGCCTCCCATATAAGAGGCAGAGTTGGAGGAGTCAGTACCAAAACTCACCAGGAGGAGCTACCAAAAAAGAAGTGGCCCATGTCCTAAGACCCTGGAGAGGGATGTAGTGATTGTAACAAGGTCAGCCATTTGGGCATCATAGAATAGGAGTTTCATGATTGGGGCTGTTAATCCTGGTGAAATCAGGGAGCCCTGGCTGACAGATATAAACAGGAGTGTCAGAGTGTTCTGTATACTCTGTGAGCTGGCTCTGAGAGAACTGGATCAGTGCCAAGGATTCCCTACGTGTAAATAAAGGGTGACTTGGTGATGGGATACTGGGCTCTGTGGAGTTATTTCAGTTTAGACAGCTAAAATAGTTAAGAGTTTCATGCCAGTGGATTGGAAAATTGGCTCTGTAGATAGGAAAAAAAGGAAATGGAAAGCATCAGTTAACTAAAGATTTAAAAAGTTGATATGGGAGTGATATTTCATGGGGATTGAGACACTAACCCATGATGTTAAGATCTTTCTAACTGTCTGCTATGTAAAAATAACTTTTTGTTTATTTCTGTTTTAGTGCAGTAAATGTGGAAAGTGTTGTTAAGACAGCCTCATGTGAATATGTTTCAATGACTAACCACCACTTTAACAAACTGTAAGAAAAAACCCATATAATCTGTCAAAACAGCTTTCATTATGTGTTTGTCCTGTCCAGGATTGCCGTGAGCTAAGGTTATAACAAAGTGGAAGCTAGGATCAGAATTCATTGAATTTAAGTGTGATCTATTTCTCCTTGAAAGAAATTTGTACATTGACACAACCCTCACAGTGTGGAAACAGGCCATTCAGGGATGTCCTGGACATGAGAAAAAGTAGGGTTACGGAAAGGAGATGAGATCAGCACCTCTCTGATAATTAAAACCGAATCATCCAGAGAGGCTCGCTCTGTTTTGTAATCTGTTAAAGGAAATGTGAAAAGTAGTATACCTGCCTTTCACCTTCTAATCTGTTATAAAGGAGAGGTGAAATAAAATAAAACTCCTAATAGTCACTCTACAATCAACAAGTAACAATTTTATTTATCTAACTCTAATGGTTAACAAATTAACAGGACTACTAACAAACTGAACACTTCCCCCTTAACTATTAACTATTCCCGAATAAAACATAATTCTAACAGTATGCTGTTCCAATATATACAAGTCAACACTTTATAAACTAAATTAATTTTAAAAAATCTCTCAAATTTACAGAGATAACAAGGTGTAGAGCTGGATGAACACAGCAGGCCAGGCAGCATCAGAGGAGCAGGAAAGCTGACGTTTCGGGCCTAGACCCTTTATAGCCAGGATAAGTCTTCTGGAATGTTGTTTGCCTTCTCTGCTGTCCTCCATTCAGGAACGCCTTTCTCTGTCGAATTCTTGTGTCAGCAACATTAGCTAAGAGTGCTGTACTACCTTTATTTCGCTGGTGCTTACTCTGAGATCTTAGAGATTTCTGTGAAAGCCAGTGACTTTCTCTTTCTTTAGACTGATGGCTGTTAAGAGCTGTTCTCTTAACAGATGGCAGTTTTCTGTCACACTAATTTTCAGATGCCCTCTTCTTTTATACCCTTGATGACCTGTTAATTTCTTACAATAGGATTGGTCCAAGGTTGTCAAAACCAACAGATTTAAAATTAATTGGGCTTTGGTATCTAGGGCCTGGTTGAAATTAATTGGCTAACTTCAAGAACCTGTTGTCTTAGTGAAAATGGTGCTTTGCCTGTTAAACCTATAGCCTTTTGATACAATGTTTCAATTATGAGAACTTCCTGTGCATCTGCTGCTGCCTGCAGACATTTTTTAATCTCCAACCCTAAAAAAAAACACATCTTTTAAAGGGACCACACACTCCTCCCCCTATCATTTTAAAAACAAATTCTAATATCATGCCTCCTAATCCACAAGTACTATACCAACTTCACAACAATAGACTTGTGGAGAAGTTCACACCATGAATTTGATTTTCAAAATGGTCTTGAGTGTTGTCAAGATTTTTCCTGGTAGTACAGAATCCATAACAGTGGATTAGTTGAAATTTTTAGCAAAAGCCAAACTGAGAGTGTTGGCAGATAAATTGGGCATACAAATAAATGTGCATTTTTAATTAATGGGAGAAAACCTTAAACTTGATGTGTCACCTCTAGAATTTTTAAAAAATTATTCATTCTAGACACCAGTTAGACCAAAGCTGGAATACTGTGAACATTTTTGGGCCCATTATCTAAATGAAGAAGATATACTGGCATTGAAGGCAGTCCAGAAAAGGGTCATTAGGCTGATACCAAATATGAAGGGACTATCTTAAGAGGAGAGGTTGAGTAGTTTAGGCCTGCACTTGGTGGAATTTGAATGAATGAACGACAACATAGAAACATATATGATTCTTAGGGGACTTGAAAGGGTAAATGTGGAAAAGTTGCTTCTCCTATTGGGGGTGTCCAATACCAGAGGGTATAATATCAAAATAAGGGGTAACTTTACTAACCGGTATACCATGTGAAACCTGGTTGAAGGCTTTGCTAAAGTCCACATAGACAACGGCTACCACTCTGCCTTTATTTATCTGCTCGATCACCTGCTCTAAAAACTCAATCAAGTTTGTGAGACACAATTTCCTATGCACAAAACCATGCTGACTATCCCAAATCAGTAGTTATCTTTACAAATTCACATAAATCCTGTTCCTCAGAATCCCTTCCAAAAAGTTAGGCGCCACTGACGTCAGACTCACTGGTCTATAGTTCTCTGGCTTTTCCTTGCAGCCTTTCTTAAATAATGGCACAACTTCAGCCAGCTTCCAGTCTTTCAGCACCTGACATATGGCTGTCAATGATATAAATATCTCTCCTAAGGACCCCACAATTTCTTCCCTAGTTTCCCACAATGTCCTGAGATACACCTGATCAGGTCCCAGGGATTTATCTATCTTTATGTGCTTCTGTAATGTGGGCCCTTTTCAAGACATCACTATTTATTTTCTCAAGTTCCCTAGCTTTCATGTCTTTTTCCATAATAGATACTGAGGCGAAAAGAATTATTTAGGATCTCACCCATCTCCTGTGTTTTTTTTATTTATTAACATGATGAGGACATAACTAGCTATGCAGCATTTATTGTCCATCCCTAATTGCCCAGAGGGCAGTTCAGAGTCAACCACATTGCTGTGGGTCTGGAGTCACATGTAGGCCAGACCAGGTAAGAATGGCAGTTTCCTTCCCTAAAGGACATTAGTGAACCAGGTGGGTTTTTCCAACAATGGATTCATGGTCATCATTAGATTCTTAATTCCAGATATTCAGATTCCACCATCTGCTGTGGCAAGATTCAAACCCGGGTCCCCAGAAAGTTATCCAGGTCTCTGGATTAACAGTCCAGTGATAATGCCACTAGGTCGTTGCTTCCCCATACATAGGTGGCTTTGTTGATCTTTAAGAGGCCTTATTCTATCCCTCGTTACTCTTTTGCCTTTAATATACGTAGAATCTCTTTGGATTTTCCTTACCCTTATCTGCCAAAGCTATCTCATGTCTATTTTTTGTCCTCCTGATTTTCCTCAGTGGCTACACCACTTAGATTCCTCAAAGGATTCACTTGATCCAACCTGTCTATACCTGATATATGCCTCCTTCTTTGTGTTGATTAGAGGCTCAATATCTCTGGTCACCTAGTGTTCCCTATTCCGGCCAGCCTTGCTCTTCACACCAGCATGCATATGCTGTCCCTGAACCCTTGTTATCTCATTTTTGAAAGCCTTCCGCTTGCCAGATATCCCTTTACCTGTGATCAGTGTCCCACAATCAACTTTTGAAATTCCCGTCTAATACCGTCAAAAATTGCCTTGTTACAATTTAGAACTTTAACTTGTAGGCGGAACTTGCAGGTAGTGGTGTTCCCATGTATCTGCTGTAGTTGTCCTTCTAAGTGGTAATGGTTGTGGATTTGCAAAGGCTGCGTAATAAACCTTAGGGAATTTCTACACACTGCTGCTCCTGAGGGCCAGTGGTGGAGCGAGTTAATGATTGTGGTGTCAATCAACAGGATACTGGATGGTATCAAACATTTTGAGTGTAGTTGGAAAAGATATTAGTTTTAGGGAACAAACAGATAGACACCAAGGTAATGAAGGAGAAAGGCTAAACCCTAAAAGTAATGCAAAGAAAATAATGTACTTCATCCCTGTAAACTCATCCTATTCAACATAAACTCCCCATTTTAAACTCCAGCCCTTGAGCAATGAATGACAATATTCCATTTACCTTCTTAATAACCTGCTGCACCTGCAAACTAACTCAGGACCCTCTGCACAACAGCATACTGCAACTTTCACCATTTAAATAATAGTCCATTTTGCTGTTATTCTGACCAAAATGGATGACCTCATATTCACCAACATTGTACTCCATCTACCAGACCCTTGCCCACTCACTTAACCCATCTATATTCCTCTGCAGACTTTCAGTGTCATCTGCACACTTTGCTCTATCACTCATTTTAGTGTCATCTGTGAACTTTGATACACTACACTTCGTCCCCAACTCCAAATCATCTATGTAAATTGTAAACAATTGCGGTCCCAACACTGATCCCTGAGGCACACCACTAGCCACTGATCTCCCACCAGAAAATCACACATTTAACTTCGCTCTTTGTTTTCTGTTAGTTAACCAATCCTCTATGCATGCTAATACATGACCCATAACACCATGCACCTTTATATTATGCAGCACCCTTTTGTGTGGCACCTTGTCAAATGCCTACTGGAAATCCAAATCCACTGTGCTTGTAATATCCTCAAACAATTCCAGTAAATTAATTAAACATGACCTGCCTTTCATGAAACCCATGCTGTGTCTGCCCAATAGGACAATTTCTATCCAGATGTATCACTATTTCTTCCTTGACTATAGATCAAGCATTTTCCCTACTACTACAGATGTTAAGCTCATGGGGCTACAGTTACCGGCCTTTTGTCTACCTTTTATAAAACAGTGACATCACATTTACTGTTTTCCAGTCTGCTGGAACTGCCAGAGTCCAGTGAATTTTGATAAATTACCATGGGTGCATTTGCTATTTCCCCCGCCATCTCTTTTAGTACTCTGGGATGCATTCCATCAGGACCAGGAGACTTGTGTAACTTTAGCTCCCATTAGCTTGCCCAACACTACTCTTTAGTGTTAATGATTGTATCTAGGTCTTTGCCTGCCATAGCCTCCTTGTCATCAATTATTGGCATGTTATTGTGCCTTCCACTGTGAAGACTGACACAAAATACCCGTTCAACACTTCGGCCATTTCCTCATTTCCCATTATTAAATCCCCTTTCTCATCTTCTAAAGGACCAATGTTATTTTTTGGCCAATCATTTTCCTTTTATATATTCGTAGAAATATTTGCTATCTGCTTTTAAATTCTGAGCTGGTTTACTCTCATAATCTAACTTATCTTTCTTTATAGCTTTTCTTGTGGCTTTCTTTGACCTTCAAAGATTTCCCAATCCTCTAGTTTTCCTCTAATCTTTGCCACTTTTTATGCGTTTGCTTTCAATATGATACCTTCCTTTCTTAGTTATCCATGGTTGATTATTCTTTTTCCTACAGTCCTTCCTTTTCACTGTTTGGGGTCAAGTAGCTCAGTTGACTGGGCAACTGGTTTGCAATGCAGAATGACACCCATAACTGGATTCAGCTTGCAACTGACATAGATCACCATGAAGGTCCTGCTTCCAATCAGATTGTCATTCCTTATACCAAAAATTGCACAAAATCAATAAAAATCAGGAATTAAGAGTCTAATGATGTTCTTGAATCCATTGTTGATTGTTGGAAAAACCCATTTGGCTTATTAATGTCCTTTAGGGAAGGAAACTGCCATCCTTACTTGTCGTCCTTACACGTGACTCCAGAGCCATATGAATGAATAGCCTTTATTCAAATGAGTGCAGTGAAAAGTTTGTAATGTCGCCGCTCAGCACCATCTTCAGTACAGGGTACCTAGATACAGGATACTTAAGACTTTTTACAGACTTGAGAGAATCATAAATAAAAGAATCAAAAATAAAGAATCATAAATAAAAGAACCAGATTGTTTGACTCTTAACTGCCCTCTGAGCTATTAGGGATGGACAATAAATGTCAGTGATGCCCTGATCCTGTAAATGAGCAAAGAAAAAATGAATTAAAACTACAAAATGACATTCCCATAAGCTATGTATGTTACTTTTCTTATTCATTCACAAGATGTATTGCTGTAATATCATGCAATATAAACAGAGATACAAGATGGCACTGGAGAGTGGTGGCTCTTCGTGAATAGCATGCAAAGCAATACTTTTCACTGTATTTCCGTCACGTGACAATAACTCTAATCTAATGTGGGTGATGCTGGCTAATCTAACATTTATTGCCCATCCCTAAAATCATATAAAATATGACTAGAGATAGTAGGAACTGCCGATGCTGGAGTATGTGATAACATGGTGTAAAGCTGGATGAACACAGCAGGCCAGGCAGCATCAGAGGAGCAGGAAAGCTGACGTTTCGGGTCTGGACCCTTCTTCAGAAAATATGACTAATTGGCTTTTTCAAATATTGAACCAAGATTAAGATTTGAATCTTGAGTTGAAACAAGTGTTATGATCCTAGGTGATGATCATTTTGGACAAGTCAGATCCCAGAAAGTTGCCTGGCTTGATACAATTTTCTTATTCACTTATGGGCTGTGGGTGCCACCAGTTGGCCAGCATCTATTGTCCATTCTGTTTGCCCTTGAGAAAGTGGTAGTGAGCTGCCTTCTTGAACCACTGCAGACCACCTGCTCTGGGTTGACCCACAATGCTGTTAGGAAGGGAATTCCAGGATTTTAACCAAGCAACAGTGAAGGAATGATGATATATTTCCAAGTCATGATGTTGAACGGCTTCAAGTGGAACTTACAGGTAGTGGTGTTCCCATGTATCTGCTGCCCTTATCCTTCTAGAAGGTAGTGGTTGTGGGTTTGTGCAATGCTGTATAAGGAGCCTGCTGAATTTCTGCAGTGTATCTTGTAGATAGTACACACTGCTGCTACTGAGCATCAGTGGTGGAGGGAGTTGATGCTTGTGGACGTGGTGCCAATCAAGCAGGCTGCTTTATCCTGGTTGGGTGTGGGGAATACTCCATTACACTCCTGTCGTGGACCTTGTAGATGGTCGACAAGCTTTGCAGTGTCAGGAAGATGGTCATTGCCTGGCATTTGTGTGGCGCAAATGTTACTTTCTGCTTGTCAGCTCAAGCCGGGATATTGACCAGATTTTGATGCATTTGAACATGGACAGCTTCAGTATCTGAGGACTCACAAATGGTATGGAACATTATACAATCATGGATGGTTTCATACTTCCTGAGTGTTATTGGAGCTGCACCCATCCAAAGCAACTGAGGAGTATTCCATTGCATTTCTGACTTGTGCCTTATAGATGATGGACAGGCTTTGGAGAATCAGGATGTGAGTTATTCACCACCGTATTCATAGGCTCTGACCTGCTGTAGTAGCCATTATGTTTCTGTTGCAAGTCCAGTTGAGTTTCTGGTCAATGTTAATCACAAGGATGTTAATAGTGGGGAATTCAGTGATGGTAACACCATTGAATGTCAAGGGGCAGTGGTTAGATTGTCTCTTATTGGTGATGGTCAAAGCCTGACATTTGTGTGGTGTGAATGTTACTCATGACTTGTCAGCCCAAGCCTGAATGTTATCCAATAAAAACTGAAAGAACTGCTGATGCTGTAAATCTGGAACAAAAACAGAAGTTGCTGGAAAAACTCAGCAGCTCTGGCAGCATCTTTGAAGAAAAAAGTCAGAGTTAACATTTCGGGTCCGGTGTAAAGACTCCATCCCATTCTCTCAGTTCCTTAGTCTCCGTCACATATGTTCAGATGAGGCTAACTTTGACAACAGAGCCTCCAAAATGTCCACCTTCTTCCTCAACCAAGGATTCCCCTGTACCATTGTTGACAAGGCCCTCAACCGGGTCCGACCCATCTCCCGCACTTCCGCCCTCATCCCCTCTCTTCCCTCCCGCAACAGCGATAGGGTTCCCCTTATCCTCACCCACCATCCCACCAGCATCCACATCCAGAAGTTCATCAGATGCCATTTCTGCCACATCCAGCAAGATGCCACCACCAGACACACATTCCCCTCCCATCCCTTGTCCGCCTTCTGCAGGGACCGTTCCCTCCAGGACACCCTGGTCCACTCTTCCTTCACCCCTAACACCCCCACACAGCCCTGTGGCACCTTCCCCCATAACCGGCGAAGGTGCAGCACCTGCCCATTTACCTCCTCTCCTCCCCAGTATCCAAGGGCCAAAACATACCTTCCAGGTGAAGCAACACTTCACCTGCACTCCCTAGAATCTAGTCTACTGCATTCGCTGCTCACAATGTAGTCTTCTCTACATTGGGGAAATGAAGTGTAGACTGGGTGCCCACAATTTCACAGAACATCTATGTTCTGCTGACAGAAAGGACCCTGAGCTACCTATTGCCTGCCACTTTAACACACCACCTGTTCCCTGGCCAACATCTCTGTCTCTGGCTTGCTACATTGTTCCAGCGAAGCTCAACGCAAGCTGGAAGAACAACACGTCATTTTTTGCTTGAGGACCTGCACCCCTCCGGACTCAATATTGTGTTCAATAATTTTAGGGCCTAAACTCTCCCATGTCCTAGCCCCCTACCCCACACAGCAGGCCTTTTTATCACGTTACATAGAACATAGAATATAGAACAGTACAGCACAGTACAGTACAGGCCCTTCGGCCCACGATGTTGTGCCGAACTTTCACCCTAATCCTGAGGTCTATCTAACCTCCACCCCTACTTTATACTAGCATCCATTTGCCTATCATATGCCGCTTAAATGCCCCTAATGAGGTCAACTCCACTACCCTCTCCAGCAATGCATTCCACGCCCCTACCACTCTGAGTAAAGAACCTACCTTTGACGTCTCCCCTATATCTACCTCCACTCATTTTAAAACTATGCCCCTTCGTAATAGCTACCTCCACCCTAGGAAAAAGTATCTGGCTGTCTACTCTATCTATACCTCTGATCATTTTGTACATCTCTATCAAAGCCTGCCGTTACACACTACCTATTGTTAGTGACTAACAGTCCCCATTAACAGCTATTCACCCTCCTACCAAGATCATTATCAACTGTTTTGTCTATTCAACTGCTTTTCTCTGTCTTCAGGCTCAATCCTTTACCTATCGTTTACCCCATCCCCCTCTGCAATATAAACCAATGTTTTCCCAGCTACCATCAGTTCTGAGGAAGGGCCACCATACCCGAAACATTAACTCTGATGTTTTACTTCACAGATGCTGCCAGACCTGCTGAGCTTTTCCAGCAACTTTTGTTTTTGTTCCTGGATGTTATCCAGATTTTGTTGCATTTGAACATGGACTGCTTTAGTATCTGAGGAATCATACTTGGTGCTGAACAATGTGCAGTCTTTGACAATTGTTCCCACTACTGCCCTTGTGATGGATGGAAGGTTATTGATGAAGAGCTGAAGATAGTTTGGCCTAGGACACGAGCCTGAGGAACTCCTGCAGAGATAGCCTGGACCGGAGATGACTGACCTCCAATAACCACAACCATCTTCCTATGAGTCGGACATGACTCCAATCACCAGAGAGTTTGCGCCCTGATGCCCATTGATTCTAGGTTTTCATTGGGCTCCTTGGTGTCACACTCAGTCGAATGCAGCCTTGATGTCGAGGGCTGTCACTCTCACCTCACCTCTGGAATTCAGCTAATTTGTTCAAGTTTGAACCAAGGCTGTAATGTGGTCAGAAACTGAAAGGCTGTAGTAGAACCCAAACTGAGCATCACTGAACAGGTTATTGCTGAGTAGGTGTTGTTTGATAGAGCTGTTTATAATAGATTCCATCATCTTACCAATGACCAAGATTAGATTGATTGGACGGGGTTTGGATTTATCCTGCTTTTAAAGTAAAGGGGATACATGGGAAATTTTCCATATTGTCAGGCAGATGCCAGTGTTGTAATTGCACTGGAAGAGCGTGGCTAGGACAGTGGAAAGTTCTGGAGCAGAAGTCTTCAGTACTATTGCTGAATGTTGTCTGGGCCCATAGTCTTTGCAATATCCATTTCCTGATATCAAGCAGACTGAATCAAATTGGCTGAAGACTGGTCTTTGTGATGCTGGGGACCACTGAAAGAGGCTGAGATGGATCATTTACTCAGCACTTCTGGCTGAAGATTGCTGCAAAAGCTTCACCCTTATCTTTTGCACTGATATGTTTGGCTCATCCATCATTAAGAGTGGGAATATTTATGGAACTTCCTCCTCCTCATGAGTTGTCCATTCACGACTAGATATGGCAGAACTGCAGATCTTAGACCTGATCTGTTGGTTATGGGCTCACTTAGCTCTGCCTATCATTTGCTACTTATGCTATTTGGCATGCACTTCACTTGATGGAGGAGTAGTGCTCTGAAATATCGTGATTTTAAATAAACCTGTTGGACTATAACCTGGTCAGAGATAGTAAGAACTGTCGGTGCTGGTGTCAGAGATAACACAGTGTGGAACTGGAGGAGTACAGCAGGCCAGGCAGAAAATGAAGAAGGGTCCCGACCTGAAATGTCAACTTTCCTGCTCCACTGATGCTGCCTGGCCTGCTGTGTTCCTCCAGCTCCACACTGGCCTACAACCTGGTATTGTGTGACTTATGACTTTGGTTGGCATGCAAATAGTCCTGTTTGGTGGCTTCACCAGGTTGACACCTCATCTTCAAGTATGCCTGGTGCTGCTCCTGGCATGTCCTCCTGCACTCTCCACTGAACCAGTTTTAATCCCCTAGCTTGATGGTAATGGTTGAGAGGGGGATATGCCATGAGGTTGCAAATTGTGCTCATACTTTTGTTTAATTAGTTAACCTGGTGATTAGTTAGAAAGAGCTTAAACACACAGCAAAAAAATTTCAACCTGTTTCCTGCAGTTATCTATTACAAAACTCAAATCCAAAGATACCGCCTGTCTCAACTATTTAGGATCCTACTAACTGATTCCTAACAGTTTCCTTGTGTGCGCTGTGGGGACAATTCAGTGAGTCTTTTCGTATTCTGCCAACATGAACTTTTCTACACATCTGAGAACCTAAACTTTCTCAGTTCTAATAACCTGCAGATTCTAAACAAACTCTCCTGATTTCGCAGGTTCACAAACTACCCTTCTGCTGAGGCTGAATTGAATACAAAACTAATGGCCTTGCATGACTACCTCGCTTGTTATAAGTCTCACAGTATATGTATATAGTTTTATTAACACTCCAAGATTTTTTAAAATTCTAAACCACCACCAAATCACCTGTTTGACTAAAATTACAAGCTATGTTGTAGGAGTTGATATTGCTCACTGTGTACACTCCAGGTACTCTCCAGAGCCTTTGATTGCAATCTTCTGCTCTCTGACACATATTGGACCAGATCACTGTTCTGGAAGAAATCTCTGATCTTTGATTTTTTTAAAAATAAAACCCTTGTCAAAATTAACCAATACCCTTGTGCCACTGTTTGTAAATTCAGACTCCAAAAATGGTATTAAAAAGCACGCCTTTCAATGCATAAGCAAATATGATGTCTTAAATGTCTCCCTCTATTGATTATGCATATATTATCAATAAGTTAGAAAAACTATTCTAACTAAAAGATATTTGTGTAATGTGTAATGTGTGTTGGAACCAACCTTTATTATGATAGAGAGAAGTTCATGTAGAGAATTCTTAGGTCTAGAGAGTGACTTTAAGACAAAGGCAAGCTAATTTCTATCAGGAGGTAATTTATCTCAGTACTGACAGCCTTGAGTTATTTTTAAGCCATCTCACAGCTGTAAATATTACCAGCCTGATCAAGTTAAGCACTTGATCGCATCCCCCTCTTAGCAGAAAGGACTTAAGCTACTCAATTAAAACTGTGTGGTATGAGATCAATCCAAGTAGTTTATTGAAAACTTTCAGGTGTACGTGGATGATCAATAGGCATTTGACAAAGTGCCATATAATGGACATACCATCAAATTTGGATCCCATGGAAGAAATGGGATGGTTTCACATGAGATAAATTGGATAGCATGGATATGATGTGGGCTTAGTGGCAGGAGATAGACACTAATATTTAAAATTATGCACTGGGGTTCCTGGGAGTCAGTTATAGAACCATTGTATTTCTTGATTGACCACTCTGGGTTAAAAAAAAAATCTAGGATCTCCTCTAAATCACTTACACCTAATCTTAAACTTATGGCCTCTGGTGTTAGACAAATCTTGCATGGGAAGAGATTTTCATGACCTACCCTATCTATCGCCTGTCATAAGTTTGTATACCTCAATAGATCCTCCCTCAGGTTCCACTGCTCCAAGGAAAGCAAACACAGTCCACCTGATGTCTCCTCATAACTGACACTTTCCATCCCAGGTAACATCCTGGTGAATCTCCTTTGCACTTTCACCAGTGCAATCACATCCTTCTGATCGTGTGTTCACCAGAACTGGAAAAGTATTCTATCTGTGGCCCAATTAATGCCCTTAAGGTTCCAATGAGATTTCCTTACGCCTTTATTCCATGCCCCAGCTAATGAAAGCAAATATCCTGTATGCCCTTTTCATAACCCTATCTGTCTGTGCTGACACCTTCAGGCATCTTTGGACTTGTACAACAAGGTTCCTTTGATCCTCAGTACTCACCACTCCTTACCATTTATTGTGCACGCCCTTCCCTTATTAGACTTCCCAAAATGCATTGCCTCACACTTGTCAGGATTAAACTCCATCTGCCATTGTTCTGCCAAATTTACAAGCTGTTCAAGATCAGACTGTAGCCTAAGACTATCCTCCTCATCATCAATAGCACTATCAAATTTTGTGTCATCTGCAAACTTAATTAAACCTTCTACATTCACATCTGTGACATTAACGTACATAACAAGCAGCAACAGTCCCAGCACCAGTCCCTGTGGTTCACTGCTAGTCGTATAGGTTTCCAAACATAAAACAAAATCCTGCACCATCCCTCTTTGCCATTCATTTGTAAGCCAATTTTGGATCCAGTTGGCCTACTTACCTTCGATCCCTTGGGCTTTTACCTTTTGGTCCAGCCTTCCATATACGGCCTTGTCAAAGGCTTTACTGATGTACGTGTCAACCACATCAATTACACTTTCCTCAAATATATTTAGATGCCTTTTCAAAAAACCCAATTAAATTTGGCAGATCTCCCTCTAACAAATCCATGGTGACTATGCTGATTGATTCCTGATCAATCTCTGCCTTTGCAAGTGTTGATTAGTCCTCTCCCTCCAAAATCTTTTCCAATAATTTCTCTAACATTGACATTGGATGAACTGATCTGTAATTTGCTGCCTAATTCCTGCTGCCCTTCTTGAACAAAGGACCTGTTTTAACTATCCTGCAGTCATCTGGCACTTCGTATGTGGCCAGCAAAGTATTAAATATCACTGTCAGCACACCAACAATCTCTTCCCTTGCCTTTCGTAGCAGCCTGGGATACATCGCAACAGGCATTGGGAATTTATGCAATTTTATGTCCACTATAACATCTGATACCTCCCACTTATTAATCTTAACATGGTTTAGACTCTCATCATCCTAACTGAGATCTCCAGCTGCAACATCTTTCTCCTTTACGAATACAGATGAGAAATATTCATTAAGACCTTACCCGCGTCCTCTGGCTCTATGCACAGATTGCCCTTTTTGGTCTCTAATAGGCTCAATTCTTTCCATGGTGATCATCTTACTGTTAATATACATAAAAGGGTCTTTTCCTTAATCCTAACTTTCAAATCCAATTTGTCCGAATCTGGTGCACCACATTTCAGGAAGGATGTGAAGGTGCTGGCAAAGGCACTGAAAAGATTTGTGAGAATGGTTTACAAGAAAGAGAGACTTCATTTATGGGAGAGATTGGCTAAACTGGTGTTGTTCTCCCTACAGAAGAGAAAACTGACAGGAAGTTTGAAAGAGGTGTTCAAAATCATGAGGATGGACAAAGTAAAATAGAGAGGAACTGTTCCTCTTAGCAGATGTGTCAAGGACCAGCAGCCACTGCCTTTGTTGGAGAAAAAAACAAGAGGTGTTATGAGGAATATTTTTTCTCTCTTCTGTGTTTACTATCTGCCAATGTGAAGAAAATTTTACAAATAAGATGAAGGGAAAATATTTTGCAGGGCTATGGAAAAGCACTAAGGGAGTAAGACTAGCTGAATTGCCCTTGTTTGAACATGACAGACTGAATAGCCTCCATCTATGTTGCCAGCATTTTATGAAGTTATTTAACCATCCTCTGGAATGGCATTCACCATCAATAATAAGTTCTTTAAAGCATTCATTTTGTTCCATATTAACTTTAATTAATGATATGCAGTGTCTCCAGATATTAATTTTATTTTCTGTCGTGTTATAACAGAGATGCTGGAAGAGAGCACTCGACCATGTAAGTATTGTGAAATTGTGAGGATACTTCCATCCAGAGTTGAGAACATAATTTGAGATTGAGATTTGGTGGAATTGGTAACAAACTCTCTTTCTTATTTTGCAGACACAGGAGTATCTGAGCCAAAACGAAAGTCAAAACGTAAGACATCAATTAGTAACAATAACAGTTTTAAGATGATTAAACTTTAATCTCCATAATAATGTTGTGTATGGGTTAAGAATAACATTGGGCATAATTGGGGCAGGACACACTCGATTTGTTCTCCCCTCCCTTTAGGTATCAAAAGAATATTCTCCAGGATACTACTGCGAGCTACATGGGAGAGAAAAATGATGGCACACATGAAAATACTAGTGTGATTTTTAAAAAAATTCAATGCTGAAATATTGGAAAAATATTTTTAAAAAATGATTGCTTAACTGTGTGAGAGTTGTAAGATCATGCAATGGAACCTCCAGATATACATCCATCTAAAATTGGCAATCTTATTCCTGACTAAGATCCAATAACTTTGCTTGCTTTTAGCATAGAACTTGAGTGCTGCTGGAAAACATCACATTTTGTTAAATATTTCATCTAATATTCAGTACAATTCACAAGAAATACCAATGTAAAGAAAAAGAAAATTACAGGCCCTTCGGCCCTCCAAGCCCGCGCCGATCCAGATCCTCTATCTAAACCTGTCGCCTATTTTCCAAGGATCTTTATCCCTATGCTCCCTGCCCATTCATGTATCTGCCGAGATACATCTTAAATGACGCTATTGTGCCCGTCTCTACCACCTCCACTGGCAACGCGTTCCAGGCACCCACCACGCTCTGCGTAAAGAACATTCCACGCATATCTCCCTTAAACGTTTCCCCTCTCACCTTGAAATCGTGACCCCTAGTAATTGAGTCCCCCACTCTGGGAAAAAGCTTCTTGCTATCCACCCTGTCTGTACCTCTCATGATTTTATAGACCTCAATCAGGTCCCCCCTCAACATCCGACTTTCTAATGTAAATAATCCTAATCTACTCAACCTCTCTTCATAGCTAGCGCCCTCCATACCAGGCAACATCCTGGTGAACCTCCTCTGCACCCTCTCCAAAGCATTCACATCCTTTTTGTAATGTGGCGACCAGAACTGTACGCAGTATTCAAAATGTGGTCGATCCAAAGTCCTGTACAAAGTCCTATACAAAGTCCTATAACATGACCTGCCAATTCTTGTACTCAATACCCCGTCCGATGAATGAAAGCGTGCCGTATGCCTTCTTGACCACTCTATCAACCTGTGTTGCCACCTTTAGTGTACAATGGACCTGAACACCCAGATCTCTCTGTGCATCAATTTT
>NC_063333.1:4264365-4265433 GCF_021869965.1 Rhincodon typus
CTTGAATTGGATCTTCCAAAATGCATCACCTCACATTTGCCTGGATTGAACTCCATCTGCCATTTCTCCGCCCAACTCTCCAATCTATCCATATTCTGCTGCATTCTCCGACAGTCCCCTTCACTATCTGCTACTCCACCAATCTTAGTGTCATCTGCAAACTTGCTAATCAGACCATCTATACCTTCCTCCAGATCATTTAGGTATATCACAAACAACAGTGGTCCCAACACAGATCCCTATGTAACACCACTGGTCACAGTTCTCCATTTTGAGAAACTCCCTTCCACTAGAACTCTCTGTCTCCTGTTGCCCAACCAGTTCTCTATCCATCTAGCTAGTACACCCTGGACCCCATGCAACTTCACTTTCTCCATCAGACTACCATGAGGAACCTTATCAAATGCCTAACTGAAGTCCATGTATATGACATCTACAGCCCTTCCCTCACCTATCAACTTTGTCACTTCCTCAAAGAATTCTATCAAGTTGGTAAGACATGACCTTCCCTGCACAAAACCATGCAGCCTATCACTAATAAGCCCATTTTCTTCCAAATGTAAATAGATCCTATCCCTCAGTATCTTCGCCAGTAGCTTCCCCACCATTGCCGTCAGGCTCACCAGTCTCTAATTACCTGGATTATCCTTGCTACCCTTCTTAAACAAGGGGACAACATTAGCAATTCTCCAGTCCTCCAGGACCTCACCTGTGCTCAAGGATGCTGCAAAGATATCTGTTAAGGCCTCAGCTTTTTCCTCTCTCACTTTCCTCAGTATCCTGGGATAGATCCCATTCGGACCTGGGGACTTGTCCACCCTAATGCCTTTTAGAATACCCAATACTTCCCCCCTCCTAATGCCAATTTGACCTAGAGTAATCAAACATCTATCCCTAACCTCAACATCCGTCATGTCCCTCTCCTCGGTGAATACCGATGAAAAGTACTCATTCAGAATCTCACTCATTTTCTCTGACTCCTTGCATAGCTTCCCTCCTTTGTCCTTGAGTGGGCCAACCCTTTCTCTAGTTACCCTCTTGCTCCTTATGTACGAATAAAAGGCTTTG
>NC_063333.1:4265833-4301246 GCF_021869965.1 Rhincodon typus
GAAAAAGCTTCTTGCTATCCACCCTGTCTGTACCTCTCATGATTTTATAGACCTCAATCAGGTCCCCCCTCAACATCCGACTTTCTAATGTAAATAATCATAATCTACTAAACCTCTCTTCATAGCTAGCGCCCTCCATACCAGGCAACATCCTGGTGAACCTCCTCTGCACCCTCTCCAAAGCATTCACATCCTTTTTGTAATGTGGCGACCAGAACTGTACGCAGTATTCAAAATGTGGTCGATCCAAAGTCCTGTACAAAGTCCTATACAAAGTCCTATAACATGACCTGCCAATTCTTGTACTCAATACCCCGTCCGATGAATGAAAGCGTGCCGTATGCCTTCTTGACCACTCTATCAACCTGTGTTGCCACCTTTAGTGTACAATGGACCTGAACACCCAGATCTCTCTGTGCATCAATTTTCCCCAGGGCTTTTCCATTTACCACATAGTTCGCTCTTGAATTGGATCTTCCAAAATGCATCACCTCACATTTGCCTGGATTGAACTCCATCTGCCATTTCTCCGCCCAACTCTCCAATCTATCCATATTCTGCTGCATTCTCCGACAGTCCCCTTCACTATCTGCTACTCCACCAATCTTAGTGTCATCTGCAAACTTGCTAATCAGACCATCTATACCTTCCTCCAGATCATTTAGGTATATCACAAACAACAGTGGTCCCAACACAGATCCCTATGGAACACCACTGGTCACAGTTCTCCATTTTGAGAAACTCCCTTCCACTAGAACTCTCTGTCTCCTGTTGCCCAACCAGTTCTCTATCCATCTAGCTAGTACACCCTGGACCCCATGCAACTTCACTTTCTCCATCAGCCTACCATGAGGAACCTTATCAAATGCCTAACTGAAGTCCATGTATATGACATCTACAGCCCTTCCCTCACCTATCAACTTTGTCACTTCCTCAAAGAATTCTATCAAGTTGGTAAGACATGACCTTCCCTGCACAAAACCATGCAGCCTATCACTAATAAGCCCATTTTCTTCCAAATGTAAATAGATCCTATCCCTCAGTATCTTCTCCAGTAGCTTCCCCACCACTGCCGTCAGGCTCACCAGTCTCTAATTACCTGGATTATCCTTGCTACCCTTCTTAAACAAGGGGACAACATTAGCAATTCTCCAGTCCTCCAGGACCTCACCTGTGCTCAAGGATGCTGCAAAGATATCTGTTAAGGCCTCAGCTTTTTCCTCTCTCACTTTCCTCAGTATCCTGGGATAGATCCCATTCGGACCTGGGGACTTGTCCACCCTAATGCCTTTTAGAATACCCAATACTTCCCCCCTCCTAATGCCAATTTGACCTAGAGTAATCAAACATCTATCCCTAACCTCAACATCCGTCATGTCCCTCTCCTCGGTGAATACCGATGAAAAGTACTCATTCAGAATCTCACTCATTTTCTCTGACTCCTTGCATAGCTTCCCTCCTTTGTCCTTGAGTGGGCCAACCCTTTCTCTAGTTACCCTCTTGCTCCTTATGTACGAATAAAAGGCTTTGCGATTTTCCTTAACCCTGTTTGCTAAAGATATTTCATGACCCCTTTTAACCCTCTTAATTCCTCGTCTCAGATTGGTCCTACTTTCCCAATATTCTTCCAAAGCTTCATCTGTTTTCAGTCACCTAGACCTCGCGTATGCTTCCTTTTTCCTCTTTGCTAGTCTCACAATTTCACCTGTCATCCATGGCTCCCTAACCCTGCCCTTTCCATCCCTCATTTTCACAGGGACATGTCTGTCCTGCACTCTAATCAACCTCTCTTTAAAAGCCTCCCACATATCAAATGTGGATTTACCCTCAAACAGCTACTCCCAATCCACATTCCCCAGCTCCTGCCGAATTTTGCTAAAGTTGGTCTTCCCCCAATTCAGCACTCTTCCTTTAGGACCATTCTCTTCTTTGTCCATGAGTATTCTAAAACTTACGGAATTGTGATCACTATTCCCAAAGTAAACCCCTACTGAAACTTCAACCACCTGGCCAGGCTCATTCCCCAACACCCGATCCAGTATGGCCACTTCCCAAGTTAGACTATTTACATACTGCTCTATAAAACCCTTCTGGATGCTCCTTACAAATTCTGCTCTATCTAACCCCCTAACACTTAGTGAATCCCAGTCAATGTTGGGAAAATTAAAATCTCCCATCACCATCACCCTATTGCTCCTACATCTTTCATGATCCGACTACATATTTGTACCTCTATCTCACGCTCACTGTTGGGAGGTCTGTAGTACAGTCCCAACATTATTACTGCACCCTTCCTATTTCTGAGCTCTGCCCATGTTGCCTCACTGCTCGAGTCCTCCATAGTGCCCTCCTTCAGCACAGCTGTGATATCCTCTTTGACCAGTAATCAACTCCTCCACCCCTTTTACCTCCCTCTCTATCCCGCCTGAAACATCTATATCCTGGGATATTTAGTTGCCAATCTTGCCCTTCCCTCAACCAAGTCTCAGTAATAGCAATAACATCATACTCCCAGGTACTAATCCAAGCCCTAAGTTCATCTGCCTTACCTGCTACACTTCTCACATTAAAACAAATGCATCTCAGACCACCTGTCCCTTTGCGTTCATCATCTGCTGTCTGCCTACTCTTCCCCTTAGTCACACTGACTTCATTATCTGGTTCCTTACATGCTTTAGTTACTACTTCCTTACTGTCTACTAACCTCCTCATTTGGTTCCCATCCCCCTGCCACATTAGTTTAAACCCTTCCCAACAGCGTTAGCAAAAGCACCCCCTAGGATATTGGTTCCAGTCCTGCCCAGGTGTAGACTGTCTGATTTGTAATAGTCCCACCTTCTCCAGAACCTGTCCCAATGTCCCAAAAATCTGAACCCCTCCCTCCTGCACCATCTCTCAAGCCATTCATTTATCCTGCATATTCTTTCATTTCTACTCTGACTAGCACGTGGGACTGGTAGCAATCCTGAGATTACTACCTCTGAGGTCCTACTTTTTAACTTGGCTCCTAACTCCCTAAATTCTGTTTGCAGGACCTCATCCCGTTTATCACCTATATCATTGGTGCCTATATGCACCACGACAGCTGGCTGTTCATCCTTCCCCTTCAGAATGTCCTGCAGTCGATCTGAGACATCCCTGACCCGTGCACCTGGGAAGCAACATACCATTCAGGAGTCTCGTTTTCGACCACAGAACCGCCTATCTACTCCCCTTACAACTGAATCCCCTATGACTATAGCCCTTCCACTCTTTTTCCTGCCTTTCTGTACAGCAGAGCCAGCCACGGTGCCATGAACCTGGCTACTGCTGCCTTCCCCTGGAGAGCCAACGGTATACCTGTTTTGGAGGGAGATGACCGCAGGGGACACCTGTACTGCCTTCCTGCTTTTTTACTGCCTTTTGGTCACCCATTCCCTTTCTCCCTCAGCAATCCTAAGCTGCGGTGTGACCAATTTGCTGAACGTGTTATCCACGACTTCCTCAGCATCGCGGATGCTCCAAAGTGAGTCCATCCGCAGCTCCAGAGCCGCCATGTGGTCTAACAAGAGCTGCAGCTGGACACACTTCCTGCACGTGTAGGAGTCAGGGACATGAGCCGCGTCCCTGAGCTCCCACATTGAGCAAGAGGAGCGTAACACTGGTCTGGGATCTCCTGCCATTTTTACTCTTAAGCTTAACTTAGCCCTACTATAATATCAAATACTAGATAAATGAAATGAAAACATATATTACCAATCACTCTACTTACCAGCACACGATAAAAAAAAGAAAAAGAAAAACCTTACCTTCTCGACACACCACAGAGTCTTTTGTTTTCGGTTAGAGGAGGAGGGTGGGTGGGACACACTACACATGTCGTGCCTTGCGTTTAGCCACTGCCCAAATATATCAGTTCACTCACCTTCTCAGAGCGCAATTCAACCGCTCCCACTCAGCTCCGCTGCCGAAATGAAGAACTTACCTTCCCGGCAGCCCCCTGGTCCTCGCTGTCACCACTCCTGCTGCTGCTGCAAAAATGGAGGCCGCTGATTCCACGAGGTAAGTATTTAAATGGGAAACTTACCTTCCCGGCAGCCCCCTGGTGCTCGCTCTCACCGCTCCCGCTGCTGCTGCAACATTATCTCACTGGTGAATTCTCTGTAGAAATGACTGTACCAGTCAAAGTGCATTTCCAACCAATCAGCACTCTCCTCTCATTCAGTATGAATTCTATTTCTCTTTACATTAATATTTCTTGTGAATTGTTTTGATGAGTGCAAGACAAGAAACTTCAACAAAATGAGTCTTTTTCAGCAAATTTATTTTGCTTTCTTCTTGTGATGCAGGCAACACTAGCAAAGCCCCATTTAATAGATTAATGCATGGTTGCCCTGAGGAGGTAATTGTGAGCCTTCCTGTTGAACCACCATAATCCTTTTGGTGAGAGTGCACAGTTGTATTTGGATGGAAATTCTAGGACGTTGACCCAATTACAACAAAAGAATAGTAAATGTTATATTATCAGGTGTGCATGTGGGGAAACTTGACAGTGCTCTCAAAACAGTTGTATTTTTGTCCTTTCGAGTGGCAGTATTGATTCCAGGGGAGGGTTGTGCTGGTAAAGTAACTGGTGAATTGCTGCAATGCACTCTGCAGATTATATATGTGAAGAGTTTGCTTTCTGTATTATTCATGTTGGCATTGTACTGCATGTATTGCCCATTGTTAAAGGGATCAATAAGGAGACATCCCTTCCTTACAAGAGCAGTATAATGTTGGATGACTCCAAAGACTGCTCATCACAAAAAGAGTGTTGTATTGGAATGCAGCCTAAGTGTGTTTGGAGGCTGGCTTCCTCACTTGGATAAAGTTATTCAAATATGCTGAGCACCTTTACCTGAAGTGATGGAAGCAGCATTTATGCCATTAAACCATAAAATATTGGAGCAGAATTAAGTCATTCAGCCCATCGAGTCTGCACTGCTGTTCAATCATGGCTAATATGTTTCTCAACCCCATTCTACTGCCTTCTCCCCATAATCCTTGATCCCCTTACTAACCAAGGACCTATCTATCTCTGTCTTAAATGCATTGAATGACTTGGTTTTCACAGCCTTCTATGGCAATGAGTTCCAGATTCACCACCTGCTGGCTGAATAAATTCCTCCTCATCTCAGCTACAAAGGGTCATCCCTTCATTCTGACGCTGTCTCTCTTACTAGTGGAAACACCTTCTCCAAGTCCACTCTGTCCAGGCTTCTCAGTATTCTGTAAGTTTCAGTCAGATCCCGCTCATCCTTCAAAACTCCAAGTACAGACCCAGTGTCCGCAACCACTCCTCATATGATAAGCTCTTCATTCCTGGGATCATTCTTGTAAACTTCCTCTGGACCCCTTCAAGGCCAGCACATCATTTCTTAGATACAGGGCCCAAAACTGCACACAATATTCCAAATGTAGTCTTACCAGAGCCTCGGCAGTACATTTCTGCTCTTATATTTTAGCCTTTTTAAAATGAATGCTAACATTGCATTTGCCTTCCTAACTGTCAACTGAACCTGTATGTTAACTGTGAGAGAATCCTGATTTAGGACTCCCAGTCCCTTTCGTGCTTCAGATTTCTGAAGCCTTTCCCAATTTAGAAAACAGTCTATACCTCTATTGTTCCCATCTACACCTCTATTGTTCCTACCAAAGTGCATTACATCACATTCTCCTACACTGTATCCCATCTGCCACTTCTTTGTCCACACTCCTAGAGTGTCAGTCCGTCTGCATCCTCGCTGCTTCCTCAGCACTACTGCTTCTCATTAGTCTTTGTATCATCTGCCTCTTTGTATCATCTGCCAACTTGGCAATGATGCCTTCAGTTCCAATGTTTCAATAATTGTGGTCCCAACACCCATCCCTGCAGATCTCCACTAGTCTCCCACTGCCATCCTGAAAAAGACACCTTCATCCATACCCTCTGCCTTATCCTTGTCAGCCAATCTTCTAGCCATGCCAGTACCTTGTGGTCTAATGCCCTGAGCTTATTTAGCAGCTTCCTGGGCAGCACCGTATCCAAGGCCTTCTGGAAATCCAAATAGGTCACATCTACTGGTTCCCCTTTGTCCACATTGCTCACTACCTCCTCAAAGAATTCATGACAAAGCTGAACTCACTGAGTTTCATCATGGACTTTCAAGTACTCCACAATCTCATCCTTGATAGTAATCTGTAAAATCTTACCGATGTCCGAGGTCATGCATGTCATGCCTCACTAGCCTCATTGAGTTCTTTGAGGATGTGACAAAATACATTGATTAAGGTAGAGCAGTGGATGTGGTGTATATGGATTTTAGCAAGGCATTTGATAAGGTTCCCCATGGTAGGCTCATTCAGAAAATAAGGAGGCATGGGATTCAGAGAAATTTGTCTGACTGGATATAAAACTGGCTGTGCAACAGAAAATAGACAATGGTGGTAGATGGAAAGTATTCAGCCTGGAGCTCGGTGATCACTGGTGTTCCGCAGGGATCTGTTCTGGGACCTCTGCTCTTTGTGATCTTTATAAATGACTTGGACGAGGAAGTGGAAGGATGGGTTAGTAAGTTTGCCGATGACACTAAGGTTGGTGGAGTTGTGGACAGCATGGATGGCTGTTGTAGGTTGCAACGGGACATTGACAGGATGCAGAGCTGGGCAAAGAAGTGACAGATGGAATTCAACCCAGAAAAATGTGAAGTGATTCATTTTGGAAGGCCGAATTTGAATGCAGAATACAGGGTTTATGGCAGGATTCTTGGCAGTGTGGAGGAACGGAGGGATCTTGGGATCCACGTCCATAGATCCCTCAAAGTTGCTACCCAAGTTGATAGGGTTGTAAAGAAGACTTATGGTGTGTTGGCTTTCATTGGCAGGGGAATTGAGTTTAAGAGCCGCGAGGTTATGTTGCAGCTCTATAAAACTCTGGTTAGACCACACTTGGAATATTGTGTTCAGTTCTGGTCACCTCATTATAGGAAAGATGTGGAAGCTTTAGAGAGCATGCAGAGGAGATTTACCAGGATGCTGCCTGGACTGGAGGGCAGGTCTTATGAGGAAAAGTTGAGAGAGCTAGGGCTTTTTTCATTGGAGCGAAGAAGGATGAGAGGTGACTTGATAGAGGTGTACAAGATGATAAGAGGCATAGATAGAGTGGATAGTCAGAGACGTTTTCACAGGGCGGAAGTGACTATTACGAGGGGGCATAATTTTAAGGTGATTGGAGGAAGGTATAGGGGGGATGTCAGAGGTAGGTTCTTTACACAGAGAGTGGTGGGCGTGTGGAATGCGCTGCCGGCAGTGGTAGTGGAGTCAGATACTTTAGAGACTTTTAAGTGACTCTTGGATAGGCACATGGGGGATAGTAAAATGTAGGGTATGCAGGGTAGATTGATCTTAGAGTATGATAATAGGTCGGCACAACATCGTGGGCTGAAGGGCCTGTACTGTGCTGTACTGCTCTATGTTCTATGTTCTATGTTCTATGTCAGGCTAACTGGCCTATAATTTCCTGTCTTCTGCCTCCCTCCCTTCTTAAACAGGAGTGTCACATTAGCCGTTTTCCAGCCCTAGATCACCACCAAAGCCTCGAAAATCACTCCAGCTATCTCTTTCAGATCCCTGGGGTGTAGTCCATCTGGTCTGGGTGTTTTAACCACCTTCAGATCTTTCACCTTCCCCAGCACCTTCTCCTTAGTGATGGCCACTACACTCACCTTTGCCTCCTGACTTTCTTGAAGTTCTGGTATGCTACTTGAAATAACTCCACAGAGGCTGGCTGTTGCCAATTCACCCATTATTTACACACAGAAAATCCTTAACACTGGTACAGCTCTCTCAGAGTCAGCACTCAGAGTGTCAGAATGTCTGACACTCCTCTTCATGGCTCCCAGGGCTCCCTGATTGGACCAGGTTAACAGCCTCATTCAGGGAACTCATGTTCTATGAGGTCCACCTGGCTGACCTTGTTACAATCTCTACACTACCGGTGTCTTCCAACATGAAGACTGATGCAAAGTGCTATTCAGTTCCCCATTACTAATTCTCTAGCCTCATTTTCCAGCTGTCCAATGTCCACTCTTGCCTCTCTCTTACCTTTTAGATATCTAAACAAAAAACTCTTGCAATCTTCTTTTACATTCCTAGCTAGCTTACTCTCATATTTCATCTTCTTTTCCCTTGTGGTCAGTTTCCATGCTGCATGCCTCTATGACTGTGGTTAGCCTCTGCTGGTTTTTAAAGGGCTTTCCAATCCTTTGGCTTCCCACTAATCTTAATCACATTGTATGCTTTATCTTTGGCTTTTTTGCTGTCCTTGACTTCCCTTGCCAGCCATGGTTATTTTGTCCTAACACCATTCATTTAGTAATATGGCTTATTTTCTGATCTTGTGTGCATTACTTTGTACTTGCCTACGTTAAATATCACCTGCTATTATTCTGTCCAAATCTCCATCATTGAATTAATCCAGTAGTTTCACTGTCTGACCCAGTTTGGCTTTATCATCAAATTTGACCACATTAGATTTAAGTTACTGAGTCTATTTACATGCAAACTGACAGTTTGATTGAAAGTGATGCAAATATTAAGAGTGGAAATTCATGCTTAAATGTGAACATAACTCAGCACATGATGATAATCAGTAGCTTTGAAATAATAGCCATAAAGTGTCAAAGGATAAAATGGTTAATAATTGAATATTTTGACTTAAAAGTTTTTGTTTGGCAACCAAATATAAGGAGTAAACTAGCCTGCTATTAAGAATTTTAAAACCTAGCTCTTGCTGGAATTGTTTAGTGGTTTGTATTATCTGATTAATTGTTAATCTTTGTTTCCTTTCACAGCAACAGTTTGTAGAAATTTAACAGATGAGCAGATGACAAAATATTTTGCACGTTCTGGTCGTCCTCTGAGAGATAGACTTCCACCTCCACAACCATCACCAGAGAAGAGTAAGTTTGAGACACTTTATCGAATCCCAGCAGCGTGGAAGCAGTCCACTCAGGCCATTAAGTCCACTCCGCACACACTGACCCTGTCCCTGTAACCCTGCATTCCCCATGGCCAATCCACCCTAACCTGCACATCTTTGGGCTGTGGGAGGAAACCCATGCAGACACAGGGAGAATGTGCAAACTCCACATAGTGGGGTGAAGCTCACTTTGGTGGTCACGTGCTGAGTGTATTATCTATCGCTCCTCATGTCCTCAGGGAAGGTCTGAGCCAAGATCCAGTCACTACCCTTGCAGGGTATTTCCTGTTTCAGGTGAGGAAGTCACCAGACATCTGGTCTAGACAGTAACAGAAAGCAGGAGAAGCAGTTCCAAGACAAACATGGATGTGGATGCAGCTTCTACTCAGAATCGGATGGGCTTCTGGTTGGCCGTATGAGTTCAATGTGTGAGATAAGTCAAGCAAGACTCTCAACCCAATTCAGACTACTCTCACCCCGTGCAATTTTTAAGGGTTTGGTGGCTGAGTAGTTAGCTTTGCTACCTCACAGCATGAGGGATCGGAGTTCAATTCCAGCCTCTGGTGACTGTGTTGAGTTTGCATGACTTGAAAGAAACCCTTAAGACTTGTTTAATTATCTCTTGTGTCCTTATGCACCATACCATGCTTGCTCAAGTGAGAATGTTGACCAGTTCCCATGATGATCAGACATGCTGAGTTTCTCCAGCCATTTCTGTTTTTGTCCGATGTTGATTAGACTGGTGTTGCACTTGCAGAATTGCACTATCATCCTGTGACAAACAAAGCCGAATCTCAGCAGAAGTGATGAATTTAATTCATGCTGTAACTAGTACCAGATGTATGACAGGAATGATTGCGCATGACCACTTGATGCTTGCCATGGTGTTCAGTGCTTGCACAATTGCTCCTGATACCAGTGGCAGCGAGTAATATTTCATGAGCTGCAAGTATTCTCCCTAGTGTTATGGTACAAATAAAAATGGCTTCTGATGAGTTGTATTCCAGAAGCTGTGAAAGAAAAAGAAAACCTATAAAGCTAGGTTGTTGTTAAGAAAAATCAAATTGCTTCACCAATGTCCTCTGGGTAGGAAATTTTTTGTATCATTTAGTCTGACCTAAGTTTGAGTGACTCCATTCCCTACGAGTTTGATTCCTAATTGTCAAATAGGTATCGCACAGCTTTTCAGTCCCTCCAAAAATGTCAAGCAAACACTGTTTGTCTGCCTACACCCAGCTCCTTGAAAGGTTCCTTGTTCATTGGCACATTTGAGGACACTGACATTGGGTGAAGATAGAACTAGTGAAAGCCAAATTCTGATCTTGCATCTCATCTCCTTGGACTGCACTCCCATGACTACATCACTTAACTTTCACTTTATTGTCCATGAGGAAAATTCAACTCAGAAATTCATTGCATTTTCTTTTATTCATCACTGGCTGAGCCAGCATTTATTGCTGATCCCTAATTAAGAGTTAACCACATTGCTATTGACCTGGATTCACATGCAGGCCAGATCAGGTAAAAATGGCAGATTTCTTTCCCTGAAGGACATTAATGAACCTGATGGGCATTTGCAACAATGGTTACATTAGGCTCGCTTTCAATTCCAGATTTTTATTGAATGCAGATATCACTCCCTGCTATGTCCCAAGAACATTAGCCTCAGGCTGCTGGATTACTAATTTGTTGACATTACCATTGCCTCTCTTCTAGTGCAAAAATTCATTTGTTAAAAAATTATACATAAGTAAATGATAAAAAAAACTATTACAAATATCTACCTTAAATCTAATTGAATTTCATTAAAACAAGTCTTAAAACTATTCCAATGAAAGTAGAATCCATACCGGCTGCATTTTGTTGACCATATAACAGCACCTATTAAAAATTCTTGACGAAAAGGATAAGTGATTCTAGTTGCCAATTTGCCCTACATTGGAGAGACTCACAAAGTTGTTACGATGCAGAAAGTAGCCATTCAGTCCTTCATGTCTACACAGGCCCTCTGAGCATTTTGACTCAGCCTTCTTGAATGCCTCAATTGAACCTTCTTCCACCACCCTCGCAGGCAATGCATTCCATCCCCAGTTACTGGCTGTGTGAGAAAAGAAGATTTCTCGGCTTGCATTTGCTTCTACTGCAAATCACTTAAATATTGTCCTCTGTTTCTCAATTCTTTTACAAGCGGGAACAATTTCTTCCTATCTCTTTCCGGACTCCTCATGATTTCCAACTTTCTGCTTTCCAAGGAAAATGGCCCCAACTTCTCCTCATGACTGAAGTTTCCCCCTCTTGAATCATTCTCGTAAACCAATTCTGCACTCTCTCTCTGTTATGCATTCACATCTTTCGTAAATTCTGACATTTGCTTGTAATAGTTTTGGTCCACATATTGAGCAGAGGTTCAAAATTCCAAGCACACATTGAGGGGTCAGCAATTAGATCTAGAATAGGTAATTAATAGGACACTAAATAAGGACTTGAGGCCATAAGTATAGCAGGGCATTTTATTATAGCTAGACATTACTTGACTCATTGATGTGTACTAATTAAATGTTGTGAGGATTTCTGCCTCTACCACCCTCATAGGTAGTGAGTTCCCATCGGCTGTTTTAAAAAAAATCCTCCAATCCCCTCTAAACCTCCTGCCAGGACAGGAATCAGCATCTTTCCAACCACCTGGATATGTCAGATCCAAGATGGTGGTGGAGTAGGAGTCCATAGCCAGAGCTTGTCCACTTCATCCGTTACTTTTCTGTTTCTTCTTGGCAATGTCCTGAATGCCTGCCTTAATGTGGAATCGAGCGCTTGGTCTCAACGTGGACCTGGAGTGGCAGTCTCCTGATGGCCTGGCACAGTGGTCTCTTGGTGGGCCAGAGTGGCTTTCTATCAGCAGGCTAGAGTGGTAGTCTCCTGGCCCAGCATGGTGGTCTCTCAGCAGGCCAGTGTGGCTTTCTCTCGGCAGACTGGGGCGGCAGTCTCTTGGCAGGTTGAGTGGCCTCAATGTGGACTTCCATTTGAGATGATTCCAGAGCAGTCTCCCAGCATCAAGAGCCTTGAGGTGAAGCCTGGTGCAGACTGGAGGCTAGGTGCTGGCATGGAGTTGGTTGGAAGGACTGTTATTCTGAAATTTTTATTTCTTTATTTTTCTAATTTATTCCTATGATCTGTAATGTTGGATATTATTTTCTCTATTTTTCTAAACTTTTTTTTCCTAAGAGTTTGTATTTAACAGTCTGTATGTAGATACCTTTGTACTTACGATGGCACCATAAGTGGCAAGTCGTAAAATTTTCACTGTATATTTGAGTAGATGTGACAATAAAGCTAATCATAATTCTGATTTTAATTCTGGAGCCTGAGGAGGCTCACATGAAGTTTAAACACCACTACAGATCAATTGAGTTGAAAAGTCTATTTGAAAGCTGTAAATTCTAAATGACATCACTGTGCTTTTATTAATGACTTGTTAATCAACAATTATTGTAGTAGACTCTCTTATTTACATTTTCATTTTTATCTAAGCATGTCTCACTTCTTTTGTTAACAGAAAAAGAAGAAGAAGAGGAACTCTATGATCCCTTTCCCCCAGCACGGTCACCTCCGACACCAGAACCCTGGCCAAGTGTATGGTCATACAGGGATACTCCACTGCCAATCGTATTGCCATTACCAGAGGGTCTGCCAACACCCCTGCAGCCCAAGAGTAAGCTCCAAAATTGCAACACTTATTTATTGGCAGGATATTCCAGCTTTTAACTAGAGAGTTGACCTCGTGAGCAACTGACTTTTTACACCTGATACTAAGGAGAGTAGGACATTCCCCATCATACCCCTACCCCTTACTCAAGGACACAGATGGTAGCAGCTGGAATGGACAATATGGCACATCAATCCTGCTGTGCTAACGAACATGATCATGGATGAAAGCTCCACTTTCCCACATGTTGGATCTACAGTGAGATCCATCTCTATGAAGCAAAACCACCAGTAACAGTGTTCACATTCACGATGGAAGTAGCAACACAAAAGATGCAAATTTTCAAATACAGGGTAGGACAATGAATGTTGTCTATGTTGACTTTACTAAAGAATTTGGCAAGGTCCCTCATAGGCTGGTCTGGAAGAGTACCCATGTTGAGTTGGTAAGTTGAATACGAATTGGATTGGTCATGGAAGTCAGAGGGTAGTTATAGAGGTGTGTTTTTCTGACTGGAGGTCTGTGACTGGTGGTGTTCCACGAGGATAATTGCTGTGACCTCTGTTGTTTGATTTGGATTAAAAATGTAGGTGGTCTGCTTAGTATTTTTGCAGAAGAAGCAAAAATTGGTGGAGTTGTGAATAAGAAGTTTGTCAAAGGACACAGCAAGATATGGGTCGGTTAGAAAGTTGGGTGGAGAAATGACAGATGGAGTTTAATCTGGACAAGTTGAGGTGATGCATTTTGGGAGGTCAAATGCAACAGAAAAGTATACAGTAAATGGTAGGACCCTTAGGAGCAATAATAGACAAAAGGATCTCAGGGTGCAAGTCCACAGCTCCTTGAAAATGGCAACACAAGTGGATAAGGTGGTAAAGAAGGTGTTCAGCTATGATCATCCTTGCCTTCATCAGTTGGGGCTTTGAGAATAAAAGTTGGCAAGTCATGTTGCAGCTGTATAAAATCTTAATTAGGCCGCATTTGGAGTATTGTGTGCATTCTGATGACTACACAGGTCGTCATCTTTATGTCCTTGTATGTTATGATCTGCCTGTACTGCTCGCAAAACGAAACTTTTCATTGTACTTAGGTAAATGTGACAGCAATAAATCAATATTCCAAATCAAATCAAAGGATGTGGGGGTGCAAAAGAGGTTTACCAGGATGTTGCCTGGATTGGAATATATTCGCTACAAGGAGAGATTGGACAAAGTTTTACTATTTTCTCTAAAGTGCTAGAGACTGAGGGAGGAATGGATAGGGTGGATAATTGAAGTCTTTTTTCCAAATGGAAATGTCAAATACTAGGGGACAAATATTTAATGTGAGGTGGAAAAGTATAAAGGAGATGTACAAAACAGGTCTTTTACACAGAGTGATAGGTGCCTGGAATGTACTGCCAGGGGTTGTGGTAGAAGTAGAAATGATAGCAATGTTTAAGATGCAATAATACAGGCACATGAACAGGCAGGGAATAAAGGGATTTTGGCCATGTGCAGGCAGATGGGATTAGTTTAGAATGACATCATTGTCAGCACAGACATGGTGGGCTGAAGGGCTGTGAAAATTTTACAGTGCATCCAGAGATGAAATGAAAGAATAGGACAGGTTTTCTAAGAACTTCATAAATGAGGTTTAGACACTTTTTTTTACTTGAGTAGACATGAGGTCAACTGTCTCGAAAAAAATTCATTTAAACCTCATCCACTTGACAAAAAATATACACTACATTGGATCAGCTATATGTTTCAAAATGTAATAACGATTCGATCATGTCAGTTTCCTTCTAGAAAGTTAGAATGATCTAAATCCACATCGTAAATTTCCTTTATCAAGTTCCATCAGTGTAGTAGTTTTTGTGTAACAGTGTATCAGTTTTTGTGTAACATTAAAATATCTGTGGGTTATCCTACAGTAAATAGATTCTTTGTGATATTCTAGTGAATTAAGCTTTTCTGTTCTGTTGTACAGAATGCAGAAGGCCAGTAAAAAGGGCAGTGCCGAGACCAGTGAGAAGTAAGTTTGAAACTGCCTTCTTTAAAGGCAGGATACGTGAACAGTCTTTCTGAAGTGTAGTGTTTAAAGGTGTTGTGAGTAGCTATTTGATCTACACATACCACAGATGGGAGAAAACAGAAGACACTCCCTCCCCCATCTGTGCCCACCTCCATCATTTTGGAGGGTGTAGGGTGGTGGTGTTTGCATAAAGACACAGATTTTCAAAATCATCTTTCTGTAGTGGCCACTTAGAATTGACATGACCTTATCCTGATATTTTTACTTGCTCTTTTATTCCATCTCTCAATGGGTGGTACAGTGGCACAGTGGCTCAGTGGTTAGCTCTGCTGTTTCACAGCACCAAGGACCCAGGTTTGATTCTAGCCTTGGGTGACTGTTTGTGTGAAGTTTTTACATTCTTCCCCTTGTGTGCATGGGTTTCCTCTGGGTTCTCTGGTTTCCTCCCACAGTCCAAAGATGTGAAGGTTAAGTGGATTACCATGCTAAATTGCCCATAGTGCCTAGGGATGTGCAGGTTTGGTGGATTCGCCATGGGAAATGTAGGATTACAGGGATAGGGTTGGGGGCGGGGGCTGGGGCTGGGTCTGGGTCTGGGTGGGATATTCTTCGGAGGGTTGGTGTGGAGTCGATGGGCCGAATGCCTGTTTCCGCACTGTAGGGATTCTACAAAAGAAATGATCATATTTATTTAGAAATGCATTGTTTGACCTGAAGGTCACCACACCTCACATGAGGAGAGAGATTGAGAAAGAGAATCCTTCATCATAACCTCAGCCAGTGCAAGAATTGAAACCATACTTTTGGCATAACTCTGTATTGCAAACCTGCCTTTCAGCCAGCTGTACTATAGCATACCTCCTTTGTGTACCCTTTATGGCAAATATATCCTGACTTAGATAGGGAGAACAAACATACACATAATATTGGCCCTACTGTACAATTATGTTGGAGTATTTGCCCTCTACAACTGCAGTAAGATATCCATGGTGTAATATGAATGTTTTTTTACTGAGTTAGCAACTTAAATAGTGAACAAAAAAGGCATTTAATATAACATGGCCCACGTGGCACAATACCACTGGGATTGGATCGAATGCCTGTTTCAAAGTATGGCAGAATCTGATCACGGCAATTTCCTGGGAAAAAGATTGGGGTGATCTAACTTCATATTGTAAAGTTCCTTGCCAGGCTCATGTGTAAAGTTCAAAGAAGGGTCACTGGACTCAAAATGTTAACACTGCTTTATCTCCACATTGGTTAGACCTGTTGAGTTTCTTCAACAATTTCTGTTTTTGTTTCAGATCTTCAACAACCACTTTTCTTTGTTTCATTTTATTTTCATGTGTAAGTTACAGTATCTGTGATTTCAGTGGGGCTTGGCAGCTAGTGTTACTGGAGTAGATTTCTCGATGTTCTGGTTTAGGTCTAAATGTATTCCTCTTAAATTAACAGCACCAAAAAGACCACCAGGACCATTGTCACAACCACTGCCAGAAGATCTGCCATGCCCAATGAAGGCCGAACGTAAGTACTCAGATAGTAGACATATTTAGTCACTACAATAGTAGAAGGATAATTTGAAACATAGAAACTAAGAGCAGCGGTCGGCCATTCAGCCCTTTGAGCCTGCTCCATCATTCGATACGATCATAGCTCATCTTCTGTTTAAATGCTGTATTCCCGCTTTCGCTCCTTACCCTTTGATGACTTTAGAATCTAATCATTTATCTATTTCTTCATTCAATATATTCAGTGATTGGCCTCCACAAACTTATGTGGTACAGAATTCCACAAGTTCATTACCCTTTGAATGAATAAATCTTTCCTCGTCTCAGCCCTAAATGGTCTACCCCATCCTGAGACTGTCCCCTTCCTCTAGACTCCCTAACCAGTGGAAAACATGCTCCATGCATCTAATCTGTCCAGCCCTGTTAAGAGTTTATACATTTCAATCAAATCCCCTCTCCTCTATCTGGTGAATGCAGGCTAAATTGAACCAAACTCTCCTCATTGTCCTGTTCTTCCATTAGAGTAAATTTCCATTAAGAATCACCACACCTCAAGTTGAGAAAGAGAATCTTGTGTGGTAAACCCAGCCAGTGCTAGAATTGAACCTATGTTGTTAGCCTTACTTTGTATTACAAACCAGCCATCCAGCCAATTGAGTTATAGCACCAGCTCTGTGTAGCCTCAATGGGAAGTTTATCCTTACCTAGGTAGGGAGAGCAAAACAAGCACATAACATGTACCATATTTTGTTATTATCTTGTAGTAATGGCTGTGTTTCCTGCCTATTAACCAATGCTCAATCCATGCCATGCCATTTTGTGCAATAACCTCATTTCAGGGACATTATCAAAAACCTTTTGAAAATCCAAATACATCACAGCTACTAATTCTCCTTTATCTATTCTACTGGTTACATATTCCAAAACAAATCATGTAGATTTATTAAGCATGATGTGCATTTCATAAATCCATGCTGACTATGTGCAATTCCATTAATGCTTTCAAAATGTTCTGTTGTCACATTTCATAATAATAAATTCTCACATTATCTGCCCTACTGATATTAGGCTAACAGGGATGTAATTTTCTGCTTTTCCTATCCCTCCATTTTTAAATAGTTTTGATATATTTTTCACTGTCCAATCTGCAGGAACTGCTCCACAATCTGTAGGATTTTGCAGGATGGCCACCAATGCATCCAATATTTTCACATCCGCTATCATCAGTGTGTTAATTTAGATTAACAGGCCCTGCGGATTTGTCAGGGCATTTTCATACTAATAATTATACCTATCAATTTTACCCTCTTTTTCTCTGGACGCTGGGTTCCCTAACATTTGTGCAAATTATTTGTGCCCTCTTTTGTGAAGACAGAACCAAAGTATGTGTTTAATTCTTCTGCCATTTATTTGTTCCTCATTATAATTTCCCTGGCTTCTTTCGCATGTTTATAGAAGCTTTTACAGTTTGTTTCTACTTATCCTGCAATTTTGCTCTCCTACTCGATTTTCCCTTATTTGATCAAAGCTTTTGACCCCTTTTGCAGAATTCTAAAATGCTGCCAGGCTTCAGTCTTGCTGCTTTTTCTGGCAATTTTATATCCTCTTTGAACCTAATACTATCCCAAAACCCTTTTGTAAGCCATGCTTGAGCCATCTTTCCTTTTTTTATTTTTGCTGATTTTTTATTTGCTGTGTAGAAAGTTTTTCTCTAGCAGAGGGACCTAAATACTTGGAAGCAAAATTCAAGATCACTAAAAATAGCAAGGTTAACAATGCAATGTAAAATGAACAAACAATGCACAGGTATTTATTTCCAGAGGGATAGAACTGAAAAGTTAAAAAATGAACTATGCTGAACTTGTATCTTACTTTGGTCATATTATACTTAAATAACTATGTTAAATTCTGGTAGAAGACCTAGAAGCATTAGAGAGAATGCAAAAGAGATTCGGAAGGATGGCACCAGATTCATGAGGATATACATGCTAGAAGGGCTGGATAGGGTTAAACATTAACAAAAATAAACTGATATTTAATCTTTCAATGACCATATCTTTTTCTTTTTAGGCTCTGTACTAATAAAAAAGGAACATACTGATCCAGACTAGAGCTAACGAAGTGTCATTGTCTGATCTTTTTCTTTCTTTTTTCACCCACAAACATCCATATAAGATCTTTCTTTGTGTGTTTGCTTATTGTAAAGGTGGGAATTTAAGAAGGGATAGAATTTAAATTGTAGAATTATAAGCTTGCATTTCATATTTTCTAATTGTGTTGGTTAAAAACAGATTGTAATAAACAGCTATTTTCTTGTTAAGTACAGAAAATTGGTGATTGTTTTCTTTTAACCTGAGTTTGTCAGATAAATGTGGATTTTGGACAGTTTGACTACATTTTTTCACATTAATGACAACGTAGGAATAATAAAAGTAAATATTCAATTCATTACCTTTGTGAGTTGTGACAGTTTGGGGGCCTAAGCCTGGGATTTTTGAACAAAGATAATGTAAGATTGGGTGTGGAGTTGGTAAGTAATAAAGGGATAAAAAGACTGCATGAGGTTTTGTACTATCAACTGCTGAAGCTTTCCTGAAGGTGAAAGACATGTCCCCGACAAACTTAGAATAGATCACAAAGCCAAGTTGATTGAATGGGCATTATTTCCGAATCTTGAAAGATGACTACCAATGCATCCATTATTTCTGGGCTACCTTCTTAAGTATCATGGGGTGTAGATTTCAAGCCCTGGGTATTTATCAACATTTAATCCCATCAATTTCCCCATCACCATTTCCCCATTAATATTGATTTCCTTCAGTTCCTCCCTCTCATTAGAACCTGTGTTCCCAAATATTTCTGGGACCTTATTTGTATTTTCTTTTATGCAGACAGAGTATGTAATTAATTGGTCTGCCATCTCTTTGTTCCCCATTATAACTTCACCTTTTCTGATTGAAAAGGACCTCAATTTGTCTTCACTAATCTTTTTCTCTTCACATACCTACAGAAGCTATTACAATCAGTTTGATTGATTGATTGATTTATTATCATGTGTACCGAAGTGCAGTGAAAAGCTTTGTTGATGAGCGGAGCAGGCAGATCATAGTAAGCAAGGATGTACAGATCAAAATGGCTTAGAGAGAGGTACAGGTTACATTGGACAGAGCATGCACTAGGCGAGATCAATGTTAGCAGGATCATCCATTATTTGAGGCTAGAGAGTCCATTCATCAGCCTAATAATGGCCAGGAAGAAGCTGTTCCTGAAGCTGCTCCTGTGTGTGTTCAGGCTTCTGTATCTTCTGCCTAATGGAAGATGTTGCAGGAGATCAGTACAGGGGTGCCATGGGTCTTTGATGATGTTAGAAATCACACAATGCCAGGTTATAGTCCAACAGGTTAATTGGAAAACACAAGCTTTCTTCAGGTGTTAGTAAGAGAGGTAGTACTAGATGCAGAATTTATAAGTAAAGGATCGAAGGGTCACACCACTGATCAGGATGTATTAAACAGACCTGGGATGCTGTTGAATCTTTAATCAGTTAGAACGTTTTTAATTGATTAACATGTATGTGTAAATGCCCAAATTCCTTTTAAATAACTGTCCTGAGAAAACTAAAGGTTTTATCAGTGTAAAGAAGAGGTGATATTTTACGTCAGACAAGGCATGTTAGGTGTGAGGCCTTGTTTAGAGTCTGATGAAGGGTCAGATTTTCTGATGAAGGGTCTAGGCCCGAAACGTCAGCCTTTCTGCTCCTATGATGCTGCTTGGCCTGCTGTGTTCATCCAGCTCTGCACCTTGTTGTCTCGGATTCTCCAGCATCTGCAGTTCCTACTATCTCTTGGTTAGAGTCTGTTTGTGTTTTGATCTGGAGTCAGACTGGTTTTGCTTCTGAAGTCGGAATTTATAAAACACCACATTGACTGATTGTCTATAAATTGTGTGCTTTTTGAACAACATAGACTGTATCTGAAAATATAAATTCACCTCATAGATTCACGTGTGTGTGTGTGTGTGCGTGTGTGCGTGTGTGTGTGTGTGTGTGCGTGTGCGCGCGCATTTGTGGGACAGCGTGTGTGTATGTATGGGAGAGAGTGTGCATGTGCGTGTGTTGGAGAGAGAGTTTGTGTGCGTATGAGGGAGAGAGAGAGTGCACATGCATGAGGGAGAGTGTGTGTGTGTGCATGTGTGTGTGTGCTTCAGCGACCATGTGTGATGATATTGGCAGCCTTTCCATGGCAGCGAGCCATGTAAATAGAGCCCATGGATGGAAGGTTGGCTTCCGTGATGGTCTGGTCTGCGCACATCACCTTCTGTAGTTTCTTTCCTTCCTGGGCACAGCAGTTGCCACTCCAGGCCATTATGCACCCGGACAGTATGCTTTCAATGGTGCATCTGTAGAAGTTGGTGAGGGAGCTTATGGACATGCCAAATTTCCTGAGCCGCCTGAGGAAGAAGAAACGTTGTTGTGCCTTCTTGACTGTTGCATCTACGTGGACAGTCCAGGCCTTGTTCATAGTTATCAGCACTCTGAGGAACTTGATGCTTTTCACCCTCTCGTCCTCAGTTCCATTGATGTAGATGGGGGCGTGTTCTCCTCCTTTCTTTCTGAAGTCAATGATCAGTTCTTTAGTTTTTCTGACATTGAGAGAAAGGTTGTTTTCCTTGCACAACATCACCAAGTCCTCTATCTCCCTTCTGTATTTTGATTCATCACTGTTAGATATCCGTCCCACTCCGGTGGTGTCATCAGTGAAGTTGTAGATGGTGTTCGTTTGAAATTTGGCAACACAGTTGTGGGTGTACAGGGAGTACAGTAGGGGGCTGAGGACACATCCTTGGGGAGCTCCAGTTTTGAGTGTTATTGTGGAGAAGGTGCAGTTGCCTATCTTCACTGATTGCGGTCTATAGGTCAGAAAGTTGAGGATCCAGTTGCAGAGGGTAGAGCTGAGACCAAGATAAGTCTGGAGGATATAATGGTGTTGATAGTGTAGTCTGATGTAGGTGTCTTTGTTGTCCACATGTTCCGGGGATGAGTACAGGGCTAAGGATATGGCATCCTCTGTGGACCTGTTACGTCAGTAGGCAAATTGTAGGAGATTGCGGCAGGTTGGGAGACTGGAGTTGATGTGGGCCATTACCAGCTTCTCGAAGCACTTTGTGATTATTGAGGTCAGAGCCACTGGGTGGTAGTCGTTAAGGCACATTGCATTACATTCCCTGTAAACTTACTCTCATACTTTATTTTTCCCTCTTAACCAATCCCCTTGACCTCCTTCACTGAAATCTAACCTATTCCCAATCATCAGGTCTGCTGCTATTTTTTGCCAATTTATATTTCCCTTCTTGAATCTAATAGTATCCTTAATTTCCCTGTTAGCTATGGCCAGGCCATCTTTCTTGTTTTATTTTTTGTGCCATAATCTCTTTCCATCTTTTTCTTCATAAGAAATTCCCTTAAAATCTTTGATCAAGTTTTTGCTGTGATTTGATCTACTATTTCCTTATGTGGCTTAGTGGTAAGTTTTGTTCGATAATGCTCTTGTGAAATTCCTGGGAATGTTTCATTATGCTTAATGTGCTTCAGAAATGCAATTTGTTCTTATCTTTGTCTACCAATGTTCAATGTATACTGTACTTATATTTTACAATGCTTTTTTGTTCATTAACAGAGACACCAGCTCCCTTTGTTATCCCACCTGAATATCTAAAGAAGCCATATTTGTCACGTAAGTTCTGAAAGAAGAGAAGTTGTTTAACTGAAAAATATTTAAGAACTCTTTTGCAAAATACATCTCAGGATCCATCTCCGTCCCCTTCTCGAAAGTTATTATTTTTATTAATAAATGGTTGAGCTAACATACACGTATAAAACCTCTTCGTACAAAGTCCTGTGATTCTAATTTGTAACATTGTTTCTTTCTTAATTCATTCATGCCAGCGAGGCCAGTGTTTATTATCCATCCCTAATTGCCCCTGAATTATGGTGAGTAATTCAGAGTAAGAATAATTAACTGAGGGAGAGCCAACTTCAATGGGGGCAAGAATGGAGCTGGGCCAGATTCATTGAAACTGAAGATTGGCAGGAAGAAGTGTAGCTGAACAATGGCTTCCTTCAAAAAGAAGACGTTTGGGCACCATTGAGATGTATTCCTTCAAATGGGAAAGGTAGGGTAAATAAATCCAGAACTCTCCGAATGAATAGGAGATGAAGATAAAGAAGAAAAGATCGGCTTATGACAGGTGCCAGGTAGAAATGCATTTGAGAAGCGAGCTTCAGAAGGTTTACAAGGGAGGTGAAAAGAAAATAGGAGTAGCAAAGACACATGGGGTGGCACGGCAGCTCAGTAGCTTGCACTGCTGCCTCACAGTATCAGGGACCTAGGTTCGATTCCACTCTCAGATGACTGTCTGTGTGGCGTGTTAATGTTCTCTCTTTGTCTGTGTGGGTTTCCTCCGGATACGGTCGTTTTCTCCCACAATCCAAAGATAAGCAGGCTAGGTGGATTAGCCGTGGAAAATGCATGGTTACAAGGGTATACGTCTGGGTGGGATGCTCTTTGGACAGTTGGTGTGGGCTCTGTTGGCCAAATGGCCTGCTTCCACACTGTAAGGATTCTATGATTACGAGAAAAAAGACTCACAACTAACATAAAGGGGAAGCTCAATGCTGCCTTTAGGCACATAGAATAGTAAAGCCCATAGACCTAAGGCAAAGTTGGATCAAAATTGGCTGAAAGGAAAGGAAGTGGGTAATGGTAGGGGGATGTTTCTGTGACTAAAATTCTGTTTCCTGTGAGTATTGGAAAGACTATGATTAATTAATGTTGTAAAACACAGGCTGCAATGCATTCAAGGACATTAAGGGAAGTGAGAGTGGAAATTGCAGTGGCACAAGTAACAATTTTTAAGACTTCTCAGGGAACTTCAGGGAGGCACCAGAAGACTACAGCATGACAAATGTAATAACCTTGTTCAAAACAGTTTGTAATGTTAATTGCTAACCAGTCACTTTAACTTTGTGGCAGGGAAACTTCTTGAAACAATTATTTGGTATAGAGTTAAAAGTCACTCAGAAAAATATGTGTTAATTAGGAAGAACGAGCACACATTTCTTAAAGGAAAATCATGTTTAACTTACTAGCTGGAGTGCTTTTGAAGAGGTAACAGAGAGTTGATGATGATAATGCTGTTAATGTGGTGTATATTGATCTTCAGAAGGGGTTTGACACAGTGCAATGCAATAGCCTTGTGAGAAAAAATTATAGCTGATGGAATAAAAAGGACAGTAGCGACATAAATACAAGATTGACAGCAAGATAGGAAATGAAGATTAATTGTCAGTGGATGTTTTATGCATGATGGGAAGGTTTGTAATGGAGTTCCCCAGCGTCAGTATTGGGCACTTGATTTTCTTGAAATGTACTAGATTTTGGTATTTGGAATGAATCTGTTGCTGTAGCTTCACCAGCATGATTTGTTATTATTAAATATTCCTGGTGCTGTTCTTGGAATACCCTCTTACATTCTTCATTGAATCAACTTACAGGTAATGGCAGAGTGGGGGATATTCCAGATCAGGAAATTACAAGTTCTGGTTGAATACAATTTTGCTCATGATGGTGACTCACAGCATCTCATGATTGCCCAGTTTTGAGTTGCTAAATCTGTTCTGAAATGGTGGTAGTGCCACAAAACACAATAGAAAATATCATTGATGTAATGTGTGAGTTCATCGTCACAAGAATTTTGCAATGGTTACTCCCACCAATATCATTATGGACAGTTGCTGCTGAAGCAGGTTGATTGGTGAATTCAACTTTGTCCCTCTTGTCAATTCTGTTTTCACCTACCACAGACCAAGTCTAGAAGCTATGTCTTTAAGGACTTGGGTAACTAAGTTAGTAGTGGTGCTATCAAGCCATTCTTGGTGATTGACATTCAAGTTCCTCCATCCAGAATACTCATTGAAGTTTAGAAGAATAAAATGACACGTTATTGAACTGACAGTCTCCTAGAGGCCTTGACAGGGTGAATGCAAACAGCTTGTTTCCCCTTATGGAAAAATCTAGGATCTGAAGGCATAACATCAGAATAAGGGGTCACAGAGTAAAAATGGAAATGAGAAGGATATTTTTTCACTTAGCGGCTAATGAATCTATTGAATTCTTTACTGCGAAGGGCTGTCGAGCTGGACTATTAGATATATTCAAGGCTGAGATAGCCAATTTTTTGTTCAGTAAGGGAATTAGGGATTATGGAGATAAGGCAGGAAAATGAATTATTATTCATGAATGATGAAGCAGACTGGTGTGCTCCAATGTCTTAAGGTCTTTTGGTCAGTTACCCTACGTTATCTGGAAGAAAAGAATATATATATTAAAAAAAGTTGATTTGCCTGACTGTATTGTGTGGGACAACGTTCAGTTTAGTAATGTGCCTCTTATGTCTTCTAAGGCCCTTTAAAGCACTATAACCATTATGCACACACATCATTGAGTAAATTAAATGAGTAGCTACAGATTTTAATTAATTATGGGTTGGAGAGTTATGGAGAGGAGGCAAGAAAGTAGAGGTGAGGCTAAGATGAGATCAGCCATGATCATATCAAATTGCGGGAGCAGATGTGAGGGGCTGAATTGCCTTCTCCTGCTCCTAGTTCCTAGTACACCAAAACCTTCAAGTTCCCCTCCAAGCCATTCACCATCCTGACTTGGAAATGTATTGCCGTTCCTTTGGTGTCGCTGGGTCAAAATCTTGGAAATCCCTCCCTAATGGCATTGTGCGTCAACCCACAGCGGTTCAAGAAGACAATCATCACCGCCTTCTCAAGGGCAACTAGGGACGGGCAATAAATGCTGGGCCCAGCCAGCGATGCCCACGTCCTATAAAAGAATAATAAGAAAAAATTATTTTGATATGAACTCCATTGGATGCCATCTTCATAAATTGGTTGATATATCTACTTTAAACCTGGTACTGTGCAAGGAGCCTTGGTGAATTTCTGCAGGGCATCTTATAGATAGTACACACTTTTGCTACTGAGTTTTGGAGGTGGAAGGAGTCAGTGTTTGAGGATGTGATGCCAACAAAGTGCAGTACTATGCCTTGAATGGTGTTAAATGGTGTTGACTCTGGACCACATGAAGTCTCATGGCTTCAAGTTAAACATTGGCAAGGAAACCTTCTGCTGGTTACCACATAACGTCGTCCCTCAGCTGATGAATCAGTACTCCTCAATGTTGAGCAACACTTAGAGGAAGCACTGAGGATGGCAGGGGCACAAAATGTACTCTTGGGTGGGGGATTTCAATGTCCACCACCAAGAATGGCTCGGCAGCAGTACTACTGATCGAGCTGGTCGGGTCCTAAAGGACATAGCTGCTAGACTGGGTCTGCAGCAGGTGGTGAAGGAACCAACAAGAGGGAAAAACATATTTGACTTCATCCTTACTAAGCTGCCAGCTGCAGATGCATCTGTCCATGACAGTATCGGTAAGAGTGACCATCACACAGTCCTTGTGGGGACAAAGTCCCGCCTTCACATTGAGAGTAACCTTCATCGTGTTGTGTGGCACTATCACCATGCTAAATGGGACAGACTTCGCGCAGATCTAGCAACTCAAGACTGGGCATCCATGAGGCGCTGTGGGCCATCAACAGCAGAATTGTACTCCAGCACAATCTGTAACCTCATGGCCCGGCATATCCCCCACTCAACCATTACCATCAAGCCAGGGGATCAACCCTGGTTCAATGGAGAGTACAGGAGAGCATGCCAGGAGCAGGACCAGGCATACCTGAAGATGAGGTATCAACCTGGTGAAGCCACCAGGCCGGAATACTTGCACACCAAACAGCGAAAGCAGCAAGTGATAGACAGAGCGAAGCGATCCCACAACCAACGGATGAGATCTAAGCTCTGCAGTCCTGCCGCATCCAGTCGTGAATGGTGGTGGATGATTAAACAACTCACTGGAGGAGGAGGCTCCACAAATATCCCCATCCTCAATGATGGAAGAGCCCAGCACATCAGTGCAAAAGATAAGGCTGAAGCATTCGCAGCAACCTTCAGCCAGAAAGTGCCGAGTAGATGATCCATCTCAGCCTACTCCAGTGGTCCCCAGCATTACAGATACCAGTCTTCACCAAATTCGATTCATTCCACGTGATATCAAGAAACAGTTGGCGACACTGGATGTTGCAAAGGCTATGGGCCCTGACAACATTCCAGTAGTAGTACTGAAGACTTATGCTCCATAACTTGCTGCTCCCCGAGCCAAGCTGTTCCAGCACAGTTACAATACTGGTATGTACCTGACAATGTGGAAAATTGCCCAAGTATGTCCTGTACACAAAAAGCAGGACAAATCCAATTCGGCCATTTACCGCCCCATCAGTCTATTCTCGATCATCAGTAAAGTGATGGAAAGTGTCATCAACAGTGCTATCAAGTAGCACCAGCTCAGCAATAACCTGCTCAGTGACGCCCAGTTTGGGTTCCGCCAGGGCCACTCAGCTCCTGACCTCATTACAGCCTTGGTTCAAACATGGACAAAAGAACTGAATTCCAGAGGTGAGGTGAAAATGGCAGCCCTTGATATCAAGGCTGCATTCGACCAAATGTGGCATCAAGGAGCCCGAGCAAAACTGGAATTAATGGGTATCGGGGGGCAAAAGCTCCGGTGGTTGGAGTCATACCTGACGCATAGAAAGATGGTCGTGGTTGTGGGAGGTCAATCATCTCAGCTCCAGAGCATCTCTGCAGGAGCTTCTCAGGGTAGTGTCCTAGGTGAACCATCTTCAGCTGCTTCATCAATGACCTTCCCTCCACCATAAAGTCAGAAGTGAGGATGTTCGCCGATGATTGCACAATGTTCAGCATCATTCGTGACTCCTTAGATACTGAAGCAGTCCATGTTCACATGCATCAAGATCTGGACAATATTCAGGCTTGGGCTGACAAGTGGCAAATGACATTCGCGCTACACAAATGCCAGGCTATGACCATTACTAATAAGAGACAATCTAACCACCTGTGGGTTACTATTGACCAGAAACTCAACTGGACTCACCACATAAACACAGTCGCCACAAGAACAGACCAGAAGCTAGGAATACTGTGGCGAGTAACTCACCTCCTGACTCCTCAAAACTTGACTGCCATCTACAAGGCACAAGTCCGGAGTGTGATGGAATATTCCCCACTTGCCTCAATGAGTGCAGCTCCAACAACATTCAAGAAGCTTGACACCATCCAGGACAAAGCAGCCGCTTGACTGGCACTACATCCACAAGCATTCACTCCCTCCACCACCGATGCTCAGTAGCAGCAGTGTGTACTATCTACAAGATGCACTGCAAAAATTCACCAAAAATCCTCAGACAGCACCTTCCAAACCCACAACCACTTCCATCTAGAAGGACAAGGGCATCAGACACATGGGAACACCATCACCTCCAAGTTCCCCTCGAAGTCACTCACCATCCTGACTTGGAAATATATCAGCATTCCTTCACTGTTGCTGGGTCAAAATCCTGGAATTCCCTCCCAAATAGCATGTGGGTGAACCCACAGCAGGAGGACAGCAGCGATTCAAGAAGGCAGCTCACCACTACCTTCTCAACGGCAACTAGAGACGGGCAAGAAATGCTGGCCAGCCAGCGATGCCCACATCCCACAAATGAATAGAAAAAAAAAATTGACTTGTTTTCTCAAGAATTTAGAAAGTTAATGGGTGATCTTATCAAAGGCATCAAGGTATTATTAGGAAAAGACATGGTAGATAAAGATAAACTATTTCTGTTGGTTGGAGATTTTAGAACTTTTTTAAAATTCATTCAGGGGATGAGAGTATCACTGGCTAGGCAGCATTTATTGCCCATCCCTAATTGCCCAGAGTCAACCATATTGTTGTGGATCTGGAGTCACATGTAGGGCAGATTGGGTAAGGATGGCAGTTTCCTTCCCCAAAGGACATTAGTAAACCAAATGGGTTTTTCCAACAATCTTAATTCCAGTTTTTTTTTTATTGAATTCAAATTCCACCATCTACAATGGCAGGATTTGAACCTGGGTCCCCAGAACATTGTCTGGGTCTCTGTATTACTGGTCCAGTGATAATGCCTCTAAACCATCACCTCCCCCTCCTCCATTCACATCATCCTCTTCCTCGTCCACCAAAATCTTAAGCAGTGTGTGAAAACCTGTGTGTGTACTGCCTGTCTATTTTCCAGTGTTTCCTAGATCAAAATAAACTGCAGAACACCTCCTAGGAACTGCTTCAGCCAGAGTGCACCTTACCTTTAAAGAAGTGCGGCTTGGTTTTAGTTGTGAGGTTAGCTTTAAGTAGTACATCTTACTAATGATATTGGGCCTTCTTCTTGTATGCGCAACCATTAAACAACATGAACAGCTCTGGCTGCAGGAGAAATCATTATAATAAACATGCCGTGCAAAGTTGGGACGCATTACGCTGGATAGGCTTGAGTTGATCACACATTGTGACCCCGGTGGCTGTTTTCTGGAGACGGGTGGGTGGAGGGCAATCCAGTTGAACTGCACCAAGCTCCATTCCTCTGCAGCTATTACAAACATTTTACATAGTCTGATTACACTTTTTGTTAAGTTTTATCATTGAGAATGTAATAATTAAGAAAAAATAACTTGCACGTGATTGGAGATGAAGTAATGTCCATGAATCTTAAACCATGAAAATTAAGAAAGTATGCTGAAAACTAAAGAGTAAGAAAATATGCAGCTTGTTCTTGACAATTTTTTTTTCTATTTGCAGAGGCAGAAAGGGATAGGTATAATAAATTGATAGGTAAGTTCCACAATAAGGTACAGTTATAAAATAAGGAAATGTACCATGTACAAGCACAGTGAGACAAAACAATGGTAACTTCTTTCAAGGACTATATCGGAGAAAGGTTTAAAGTCATATTATTGCCAACATATACCACCTAATGTGTCTTCATTCTTCCTCAGCTAATGAATTTTCTCAGCGCAGTTGAAAGGACCTACATTGAGTCTGGTTTACTTCATGCACTTGGACTTTCATCTATTTCCCTCTCTTCCAGAACCAGGATCATATTCCCCTTGTCCTCAGCTTCCACCCACAAGCTTCTGCAATAAACAGATTGGCCTTTGCCATTTCTGTTATCTCCAATATGATGCCAACATCCAACACATCTTCTCTTGACCTCCCTTTTCAGCATTTAAAAGTGACAATTCTAACTGTAATACCTTGGTCCACTCCTCCATCACTCTCAACATATTTCTCTTTTCTAAGGCACTTTTCTACATCAGTGTATTACATGCACCACCTGCCTGTTACCTCCTCCCTTCTTACCATTGAATATCTCAAGCACTTCTTCCAAGGAAAACAGCAATTTACTCCGCACTTTTCAATTTAGTATATTGTTTTCACAACTCATAGTATGGCCTCCTATCTACTGGGGAGACTGAACACAGACTTGGTGACTGCTTTGCAGTATATACTCCATTCAATCAGCAAGGATAACCCTGAGTTTCTAGTTGTTTGTCATTTTAATTCTTCACCTTGCTCTCAATTTTAACCTTTTTATCCTTGTCCTTCCACAGTGTTCCAGTGAAGCCCAATGCAAGCTCAAGGAACAGCATCTCATCTGTCGACTTGGCTCTCTACAATTTTCTGGACTAAATATTGGAGTCAACAATTTTGTATCATAACCGCTGCTTCCATTTTGTTTCCTGTCTTTGTTTAGCTGGTTTGATTTCTCTTGTTAATTTCTTTAATCCTTCACTTTGCATTTAGTCAACTACTATCTAGACAGTCATACCTCATCTTTGAAACAGTTTTGATTCTTTATCCATTACTATAAAGTATTTTATCATTTCATCCTTCCTGCCCTTCACTCTTTTGTTCTTCATCCTGACACATTCCCAAAATTTCCCACCTTTCACTTGCTAAAAATTTATTACATTTCCAGCTTTGCTCAGTTCTGATGAAAGATCATCATCACCCTAAAAGCATTAGCCAACTTTTAACTTTCCATAAATGCTACCTGACATATTGAGTATTTCCAGCATTTTCTGTTTATATACCTAATTGCTTGGTTCAACTGTTGACATTCTTGCTTCAGAACCAGGAGGTTGTAATTTCAGTGGACAAGTCTAGCCTGACATCTGAGATATGTCTCAACAGATAGTGCTTGCTCAAAGTTGCCACTTTTGTTAAACCAAAGCTGCAAGCTGCCTATTTAGATGGGTGTACATTGAAGAAATGTATGGACTTCTCCCCGGTGTCTGGGACAGTATTTGTCCCTGAACCAACATCATGGAAATAGATCATCTGCCTCACAGTTGTTTACGGTGCTTTGCTGTGCATGAGCTGATTTCCACATCTGCTATCAAAACAGTGACTGCACTTCAAGAACACTGAATTAACTGTGACCCAGGCCCTCAAGCCTGCTGATCACTGGATCATACCAAGCTATGCCTTGGGACTCCTCAGAAGTTCTGATGTATTGAGCCTATTGAAATAATCCAGGAAGTTTAAACATCTGATGTGCATAACTTGCATCTGTAAAAGATAATATCAAGAATCACTGAAATCTTTATTAGGTACTTTCGATTTACACACTTCTCCAGGATAAACAGATAAGTTGGAAGTATTTAAAAAGATGCCAAGACACAAAAGTAAAAATTTATCCATATAAAGTCTATTATCCATTTATCCATATTTATCCATATAAACTATCCAGTCCATACAGGAATGTATCTCATGTTACTGAGAGAAGTAAGGGTGGAAAATGGGGAAAGGGATCCCACTGAGTCAAATATTCCTAGCTCCTTGCAGGTAGGTTTGGAAGTTGGGGTGTGATCATGTGGAGTATGTGGGAAAATCTTGAAAATCTGTATTCAAACAACTCCAGTAGCCTTTTGCAGAATTTTCAAAGGCCACTGGCATTTTGCCAGAAGTGCAGCAGCACTCCCTCCTTATGTCTACAATCCATCTCCTCATAGGATAGTAATACAACATCATTTTTAAGTAAAATAAAAGCTACACTCAGCACATGTGCAGGCAAGTGTGGTCACAGAGCCATGCAGCACAGAAATAGTATCTTCTACCCAACTCATCCGTGCCAACTAGGTTACCTAAACTGAACTAATCCTGCATTTGGACCATATCCTTCTAAACCTTTCCTATCCATGTACCTGTCCAAATGTCTTTTAATTGTTGTACGCTCTGGCAGCTTATTTCCTATACACATCACCCTCTGTGTGAAAAAGTTGCTTCTCAGGTCACTTTTAAATCTTCCCCCCTCACCTTAAAACTATGTCTTTTAGTTTCTCCCTTGGAAAAAGACCTCGGCTATTCACTCTATCCATGCCCCTCATGATTTTATATACCACTGTAAGGTCACTCCTCAACCTCTTACACACCAGGGAAAATAGCCTAGTCTATCCAACCTCTCCTTATAGCTCAAACCCTCCTGTCTTGGGTAACATCATGATAAATCTTATTTGGATCCTTTCCAGTTTACTAATTTCCTTCCCATACCAGGGTGATCAGAATTGTATGCAGTACACCAAATATGGCCTTACCAATGGCTTGTACAGCCGTAGCATGCGTCCCAACTCCTGTACTCAAAGCTCTGACCAATAAAAGCAAGTGTGCCAAATGCCTTCTTTACAATCTGTATACCTCTGATGCCACTTTCAAGGAGCTATGTGCCTGGGTTCCTCAGTCTCTCTGTTCAACAACACTCCCTACTGTTGTAGTAGCCCTACAACACCTACCATTAACTGTGTAATTCCTGCCCAACTGGCCCAATTGATCAAGATTCCATTGTACTCTTAGATAACCTTCTTCACTGTCCTCTATACCACCAATTCTGATGTCATCTGCAAACTTACTAACCATGCCTCCTATTTCTATAATAGCTATATGTCATTCCCAAGTTCCCATCATGTCCTGAGTTCATCTGCCTTACCCGTCAGGCCTCTTGCATTGAAATAGAGGTGATTTAATTCATCATCTTCCCACGTTCCCTGCCATGGTCTTGCCTGCTTTGTCTATTTATCTTCCTCTCTAACTTCCAGAGCAGCCTCAACCTCCTCTATGATCTTAGTACTGTTTAGGGTCTTATTTCCCTTCCAGACTAGTTTAAACACAGCTCTAGCAAATCTCCCCATCAGGGCAATTGTCCCCCTCTAGTTCAGGTGCAACCTATCCCTCTTGTAAAGGTCACTTCAGTCCCTGAAGAGATCCCAATGATCCAAAAATCTGAATCCCTGCCTCGTGCACCAGCTCCTCAGCCACGCATTCATCTGTCGTGTCCTTATATTAGTACTCTCACTAGCAGCTTGCACTGGGAGTAATCCAGAGATTAATATCCTTGAGGACCTGCTTTTTAACCTTCTGCCTAACTCCATATATTCACACTGCAGGACCTCAGCTCTTTTTCTACCTATGTCACTGGTGCACAATGACTTCTGGCTGCTCACACTGCCATTTGAGAATTTTCCACAACCACTCTAAGATGTCCTTGACCCTGGCACCAGGGAGACAACACATCATCCTGGCATCATGCTCATGGCTGCAGAACCACCTGTCTGTGCCCCTGACTTGAGAGACCCCATCACAATTTCTTGCTTGGCTCTTGCCATTCCCTGCTTTACATCAGAGCCATTTGTGGTGCCAAAGACCTGGCTGCTGTTGTGATTTTCATGTTGCTGCTTTCATGTTGAAGGATTTCCTTTGTTGATAGATCCTCTTGTAGATCTGGACTTTGGCATTCATCTGTCACTTAGAGCATGTTTCCATCTTGAGGTGTTCATTCTTTCTCAGCCTGATAGTCAGGTTTCCGTTGACTGCACTTATCAGTCATCCCTAATTGTGCATCATAAACTATTCATTTGTTACAGATATTATACCCACTCTTCAGCAGCACATCAATGTTAAAACATACATTCAAAAGCAACATCTTCCTTTTGTATATTTAGGGCTGAAATAGATAGATTCTTGGTCAGTAGGGGAATCGGGTTTCAGGGAAAAGGCAGGAGAGTGCATGTGAGGAATGTCAGAGCACCTGTGATCCCATTAAGTGATGGAGCAGACTCAAGAAGCTGAACGGCCTACTCCTGTTCCCATTTCTTATGGGCTGATGGTTATGGTCATGTTTTCTTGAACTACTGTTTCATCTCTAATGTGTACCTTCCAAGGTGCTGTTGTGATGCTATTGCTGCCCCATACTATGCCTTGTCCTTCCAAGACTCCTTCAACTTCCTTCAGTCTTGTTTTCACCCTCCCACAGGTACTAAGTTTTGATAGGATATCTCATTTTTCTCCCCTTTTCATCCCTACTATAGTCTTCTGTCCACTTCCTTGCCCATCGGTGCCAGGGTCTTGAATGTACTCCTTCAAGGCATGATGGCTATCAGCTGTCTCCAATTCTGAGCACCATTTTGAGATTGTCACAAAGCCCAGGTTTTCCTGCTCATCCCACCTCTCCCTCCTTCTGGGTAGTTACCAAACAACTATTCTCAACTCTTCCTGTCCTGTGGGGATACCTATGTCACAGAGCCTAGGATCCAGGAATCTTTCAGTCTCCCTGATGCTCTGTAATGATTCCAAATGCAGAAATCACGTGACACCAGGTTATAATCCAACAGGTTTATTTGAAAACACAAACTTTCAAAGCCTCACTCCTTCTTCAGGTGTTAGTGAGAGAGATAGTATCAGACCATAATTTATAAGTAAAAGATCAAAGGGTCACATCACTGATCAGGATGTGTTAAACAAACATGGGATGCTGTTAAATCTCCAATCAGTTAGAAGGTTTTAATTGATTAATATGTATATGTAAATCCCCAAATTCCTTTCAAGTCACCGTCCTGAGAGAACTAAAGTTTTTACCAGAGTAAAGAAGAGGTGACATTTTAGATAGACAATGCATGTTATGCGTGAGGCTTTGTTTGGAATCTGTTTGTGTTTTGCTTTGGAATCAGACTGTTTTATTTATGAAGTAGGAATTTATAAAACACCATATTGACTGACTGTCTATAACTTGTGCGCTTTTTGAACAAAATAAAATGTATCTTCAAATACAAATTCACCCCGTAGATTCAGGTGTATGTGTGTGTGTATGTTTGTGTGTGTGATAGGGTGTGTGTGTGTGTGTGTGTGTGTGTGTGTGTGTGTGTGTGTGTGTGTGTATATTGTGTGAGAGTGAATAGTGTGGTGGGGTCACCTGAAGTGCGATATGAACCCAAGATCCTGGTTGAGGCCACCCTCATGGGTACTGAACTTGGCTGTCAGCCTCTGCTCGGAGACTCTGCATCGTTGTGTATCCTGAAGTCTGCCTTGGAGGACATTTACCTGAAGATCTGAGGCTGAGTGCCCTTGACCACTGAAGTGGGTGGGAACATCCCTCTCTGGCGATTGTTGCTCAGTGTCCATTCATCCATTGTCGTAGCGTCTGCACGGTTTCACCAATATATCATGAGTCAGGACGTCCTTGCCTGCAGCGTATGAGATAGACAGCGTTGGCTGAGTCACATGAGTACACGAGGTGGGTGGTATTCCCATGTGTGATGATAATATCTATGTCAATGATCTGACAGACATTGCCATGACAGGGTTGTATAGTGTTGTGGTTGATGTTGTCCTGAAGGCTGGGTAGTTTGCTGCGAACAAAGGTCTGTTTAAGGTTTGGCGGTTGTTTGAAGACAAGAAGTGGAAGTGTAGGGAAGACCTTGACAAAGTGCTCATCATCATCGGAAGATCTTGACAGTGTGCTTATCATCATCGATGATGTGTTGAAGGCTGCGAAGAACATGGCGTAGTTTCTCCGCTCCCAGGAAGTACTGAACGATGAAGGGCACCCTATCGGACGTGTCCCGTGTCTGTCTTTTGAGGAGGTCATTACGGATTTTCACTGTGGCACGTCGAAATTGGTGATCGATGATTTGAGCATTGTATCCTGTTCCTATAAGACCGTCCTTCAACACCTTCAGGTGTCCATCTCATTCTTCCTCATCCAAACAGATCTTGTGTATACTTAGGGCTTGTCCATAGGGGATGGATGTTTTAATATGTTTAGGGCGGAAGCTGGAGAAATGCAGCATTGTGAGATTGTCTCTCTCCCACACACACACACACATACACACATGCACTCTCTCTCTCACACACACATACCACACATACACAT
>NC_063333.1:4301256-4304435 GCF_021869965.1 Rhincodon typus
ACACACGTTCTCTCTCTCTCCCTCACACACGCGCACACACACACACACACTCTGTCTCCCCCCTCACATGCACACACACATACACAGACACACACAAAACTCACACAAAACAGGCACACATACCTGAATCTATGGGGTGAATTTGTATTCGCAGATACATTCTATTTTGTTCAAAAAGTACACAATTATAGACAGTCTCCCAATGTGGCATTTTATCAATGCCTACATCAGAAATAAAACTAGTCTGACTCCAAACCAAAACACAAACATAGAACATAGAACATAGAACATTACAGCGCAGTACAGGCCCTTCGGCCCTCGATGTTGCGCTGACCTGTGAAACCAATCTGAAGCCCATCTAACCTAAACTATTCCATTATCATCCATATGTTTATCCAATGACCATTTAAATGCCCTTAAAGTGGGCGAGTCTACTACTTTTGCAGGCAGGGCATTCCACGCCCTTACTACTCTCTGAGTAAAGAACCTACCTCTGACATCTGTCCTATATCTATCACCCTTCAATTTAGAGCTATGTCCCCTCGTGCTAGCCATCATCATCCGAGGAAAAAGGCTCCCACTGTCCATCCTATCTAATCCTCTGATCATCAACAGATTCTATACAAGGCCTCACACCTAACATGTATTGTCTGACCTAAAATGTCACCTCTTCTTTACTCTGATAAAACCTTTCATTCTCTCAGGACAGTGACTTGAAAGGAATTTGAGGATTTACACATACATATTGATCAACTAAAGCCTTCTAAATAAAAACAAAAAAACTACAGATGCTGTAAATCATAAACAGAAACAGAAGTTGCTGGAAAAGCTCAGCAGGTCTGGCAGCATCTGTGGAGAAAAAAATCAGAGTTAACGTTTCGGGTCTGGTGACCCTTCCTCAGAACTTCCTCGGTTCTGAGGAAGGGTCACCAGACTCGAAACGTTAACTCTGATTTTTTCTTCACAATTAAAACCTTCTAACTGATTAAAGATTGAACAGCATCTCACATTTCTTTAATACGTTCTGATCAGTGATCTGACCCTTTGATATTTTACTTATAAATTCTGTGTCTGATACTACCTTTCTCAATAACATCTGAAGAAGGAGTGAGGGTCAAAAGCTTGTGTTTTCACATAAACCTGTTGGACTATAACCTGGTGTCGTGTGATTTCTGACCTTATCCACCCCAGTCCAGCACTGGCACCTCCACATCAATACTCCAACTGCAAATTAAATTCGGAAATCCTGAACTCAAACTTATGCAGATGCAGAGATCCTTCTTGCATATGAGGCCTCCACTAACCTCCCAGACCCCACCCCCACAAGATGTGCAAGATACCCTTTAGTTCCTACATACTGCAGAATCCACAAGAAACGGGGCTTAGCTGACAATTCATGATGTAAAAAAATTTCATTATTTCAAATCCAGTTTGAACTATTGTTTGAGCTATTTGTTTTCGTTAATATGCCTAGATGTGCTATGCACAATGCTGATTGTTAATTCACTTACTACTGTTCTTATACCAAATGAACATTTTTTAAATTCTTGGCTCCTAGTTTGCTGCTGTTTTAAAGAGAAATGTTCACCAGCCAAACACTGAATTGTTTTCCTGTGACTTAAAATGTTGAGTTTTTCCTCTTTTAGATTTTCAATCTGCTCTGAATCTAGCTCTTTAAAAGTAAAGTCATCATAGTCTCAGAAGATGATTGGGCTAGTCTCTCATTAGAGATGACTAATGGTGGCTTTACTTGAGAGTTATCATGCCTCAGGCAAGGGATGAGAATGAGAAGGCAAGACTTTCGTGGTAGCCTCAGCTGGTCCAGGATTGGACCCAAGCTATTGGCATCACTCTGTATTACAAACCAGCCATCCAGCCAAATGAGCTAACTGACTCTCTGAGCTTTTTATCTTCCACTGCCAAGCTTGCTTTCACTTTGCTATTGTTGCTACTGTACTGTGTTGTGCTATACTGCACTATAGTGAGTTGCTTCTGATATTGTTTGAATGTGATCACTCTTCTTGTGTCTTTATCAATAGGGAGTCAACGCTTGAATTTCGATTTTACCCCTTTTCAAACACCAGAGCAAGTGCAAACCTTGTGGAAGAGGTTGGACCAACAAACACAGGCAGTGGAAAAGCAACAGAATGAGATAATCGAATTGAAAACTCTTCGAAACCACCATGAGGTATTGATTGTCCAACAACAAATGAAAATTCAAGAACTACTAGAGGCTATGAAATGCCCAACAAAAACTCCAGAAGAGAAAGAACAGATATCACAGGAGCTAAAATTGGTAGAACAGCAACATCTTGAAGCAAAGCACCAACTCATGGAGGTCCTTGCAATTCTGTTGGAAATTGCAGAAAAGCAGCAAAAACAACGGATTGCACAGAAACAGCAAGAGGAGCAATGTGGTAAGTTGCCAAAATTAAATTTTTTACAATTATCTGAGTCCATTCTTGGCATTTCAAATAATTTTCTTAACACTGCTGGCAGTGAATCACTGAACCATATAGATTTGAGAAGCTCTAAAATTGATGTATGGTCTTGACTCTGTCAACTACATTGTACTGCTTAGAATTTGACAATATATGTCTATTAACTGTACTCTGTGTGTTGTCAGTCAAGCTTGGATATAGCTAATGAAGAAGAGAAGCTAAAAGTAAACTATTAGTTTGTGGCTATTACAGATAGTTAAATAGCATCATAATAAACTGTTCAGTTGTGGAAACTGGTGTCATCTTGGCATAACTCTGAGGTATAAAATCATTGTTGGCAATCACTTGCTAACTAGTACAATTGTACATCTAGGAAATATTTATGGAGATAATGTATTGATTTGCATCCTTGGACATGTTTAACGTACAGCATGTGGGCTGCAGCGGTTCAAGAAGACAGCTCACCACCACTTTCTCAAGGGTAACTATTAGAGGGCAACTTATTGCATAGATCCCAGAGCACACCAATGTACCTCAATGTACCTATGTTTACATGACAAAGCATATGAAGCTCCTGCATAAAGATCTTCAAAGATAGTAACAATTGCCGATGCTGGAGTCTGAGATAACACAGTGTGGAGCTAGAGGAACACTGCAGGCCAGGAAGCATCAAAGGAGCTGGAACGCTGATGTTTCAGGTCGGGACCCTTCTTCAGAAATGGGGAAGGGGGAAGGGAG
>NC_063333.1:4304835-4319359 GCF_021869965.1 Rhincodon typus
GAAACGTCAGCTTTCTTGCTCCTCTGATGCTGCCTGGCCTGCTGTGTTCCTCCAGCTCCACACTGTGTTATCTGCATAAAGATCTTCACTTTCAGTCATTTCTGCTCAGTGCAATGGAGTCTGTGCAGTGTGTTCAATCAGGAAGTAAACCATATGTAACAGTATCATTCAGCAATAACAGAACCCAAGACAATGTGCAAGTCACTGTAAATAGTGTTGTTAATAAGTGTCAAGACATCTGTCTCAACAATAACCCTATCTTTGTGGTATGTGTTATGTGAGCTAACATATGGAGAACCATTCAGACCAAATGATACTGACAGCAATGTTTGATCAACAAAATCACCTTACTTTATGTCTCCAATGAAGGTACCGACCCTTCAATTAAAGATATTAGTGAACTATTTTGATTTTAAAATGACCATTCAATCAGTGCACGGTCATATATTCAGTTTCTTGAGTATTGCTAAAAGATAACTTGTTTTGTCAAAGTTTTTCATCTTGCATTCGTTAGGACAATTTGCAGGAATGCCAATATAAAAGGAAAAAAAAAACATTTCTACTGTACGGGAGGAGCATGCTGAATGGTTAGTAAGTGGACTCCGATTGGTAGAGAGGTTGCTGTGGGGAATGCAACAGTTAATGGCAACAGTTAACTGTCAAACTTTGTCTTAATTTGAAATCAGGCAGGTTGATTCTAATTGGTTAAGCAATGCCCTGAGACATGAACCAGTGAGTGGCAGTCAACTAATTTGCTGAATTGAAACAGGGACAGTGTGTGTACATGAACCTTCGGGTCTGATGGTGTGTGAGTATAACTTACTTCTAGTACATGTAAGTGTGCATGAACTGGCATCTTCTTTCAGCTGTTCACAATAAACTGACCATACTCAACATGCCCATGATTATAAACTTATTGCACAAAGTCCAACATTAGATGTGATTCCACATGTGGTGAACATCTATTGCATAAACCTGGACAATGTAAATGATCAAACTGACATTTAGAATTGTTAGTGCCATAGTCTGATGCATTTTGGAAAGCCCAATCAGGGCAGGACTTATACACTTATTGGTAAGGTCCTGAGGAGTGTTGCTGAACAAAGACCTTGGAGTGCAGATTCATAGTTCCTTGAAAGTGGAGTAGGTAGGTAGGATAGTGAAAAAGGTGTTTAGTATGTTTGCCTTTATTGGTAAGTCCATTGAGTATAGGAGTTGGGAGGTCGTATTGCGGCTGTACAGTACATTGTTTCAGCCACTTTTGGAGTATTGTGTGCAATTCCTGACTTCCTCATATAGGAAGGATGTTGCAAAATTAGAAAGGGTTCAGAAAAGATATACCAGCATGTTGCCAGGGTTGGAGGGTTTGTGCTATATGGAGAGGGCTGAATAGGTTGGGACTATTTTCCCTGGAGCGTTGGAGGCTGAAGGGTGAATTTATAGAGGTTTATAAAATCATGAGGGGCATGAATAGGGTAAATAGGCAAGATCTTTTCCCTGGGGTGGGTGAGTCCAAAACTCGAGGGCATAGGTTTAAGGTGAGAGGGGAAAGATATAAAAGGGACCTAAGGGGCAACTTTTTCACATAGAGGGTGGTGCATGTGTGGAATGAGCTGCCAGAGGAAGTGGTGGAGGCTGGTACAATTACAACATTTAAAAGACATCTGCATGGGGATATGAATAGGAAAGATTTAAAAGAATATGGGCCAAATGCTGGCTAGATTTATATAGGATATCTGGTCAGCATGGACGAGTGGGACCGAAGGATCTGTTTCCATGCTGTATATCTCTGTGACTCTATGTCTTGTTTGTACTGGAAGCTACATATGTTAAGATTTCCTCCCCAAAGAACATTAGTGGATTACAAGAGATTTTACAACAATGGTTGTAAAACTAACTTTCTATTGCAGATTAATTGATTGAATTAATATTTCACCAGTTACCAGAAGATTAACCTGAGCCTCTAGCTAGCTCATTGACATTACCAGCAAATCACCAGCTCTGGCATACAACCAATGCCACACAGATATAAATAGCATGGTGGCTTGGTGGTTAGCACTGCTGCCTCACAGCACCAGGGACCTGGGTTCAATTCCACCTTCAGGTCACTGTCTGTGTGGAGTTTCCACGTTCTCCCTGTGTCTGTGTGGTTTTCCTCTGGGTGCTCTGGTTTCCTCCCACAGTCCAAAGATGTGCAGGCTAGGTGGATTGGCCATGCTAAATTGCCCGTAGTGTTCAGGGATGTGTAGATTAGGTGAGTTATAGGGGGATTGGTCAGGGTGGGATGCTCCTAAGTTTTGTGTGGACTTGTTGGGCTGAACAGCCTGGTTCCACACTGTAGGGATTCTATGAACTGTGGATACTATAAATCAGGAGCAAAACAGAAGTTGCTGGAAAAGCTCAGCTGGTCTGGCAACATCTATGAAGAAAAAATCGGAGTTAACGTTTTGGGTCCAGTGACCCTTCCTGTAAACATTGTGGTTTTGAAAGTAATTGACGTGTGGTACAATATTTGGATTTTATAAACTTCAAAATTGCAAGGTGGCTTAGTGGTTAGCACTTCTGCCTCACAGCGCCAGGGACCCAGGTTCAATTCCAGCCTCGGCTTACTGTGTGGAGTTTGCACATTCTCCATGTGTCGGCCTGGGTTTCCTCCCACAGTCCAAAGATGTGCACGTTAGGTGGCTTGGCTATGCTAAATTGCTCATGGTGTGTAGGTTAGGTAGATTAGCCGTGGAAATGCAGGGTTACAGGGATAGGTTAGAGGGTCAAGTCTGGGTGGTATGCTCTTCAGAGAGTTGGTGTGATCTTGTTGGGCCAAATGGCCCGTTTCCACACTGTATGGATTCTATTCTGTTCCCAAGAAGGTTGAATTAGTGAACTAAACACTTCTTACAGTCCCACCATTCAGGGAAGGAGGGAGCCACAATAATGATGGTACATTGAGGATGCAGGAGGATGAATAGGCTCTAGAATTGTACAATACGTTCAATACTTAATCAATCTAACACAGAAATTGTGAATGTTCAGATGTATTAGCCATCATACAAGCTATCAAAAGGAATTTGCTTTTTGTCTGCAAGGACAATGTTAATAATTATATCACCAGACGAAGACCAGGATCAAGCATATTGTACATGTGTTGTTACAATTACTTTGTTAACCCGACAACTTCTACCTTCTTTTTATTGACAGCTATTAAACCTGACACTCGGCGGCCTGGGGATGATAACATTTCTCGTAAATTTGTCCTTCAGCCTCCTCCAAAGAAACGAACTGCAGGTAAATTAACAATTGGCTGGTGAAAAGGTGTGTGGTCAAACATCAGTCAGCTTGGTTCAGATCGTACCACTCTTAAGTCAGGAGATTACAGGTTCTAAACATTTTGACTGAAATTTAAAGCTGTGATGGCTAATGTTGAAACTGAGTGAGTGGCTGCATTTTTTTGATTTGCTAATTCATTATATCAAATATTTACTTGATGTTTTGCTTGTCCACCCCAGTAATTCAACAGATTCCTGTATATTCATTTCTTCTAAGGATATGGGCGATATCAAAGCTGCTTTTCAAATGCCCACTCCTGGTTGCCTGAAGAGGTGATGATAAGCCTTACTCTTAATGAATTTGAGACATTGGACAGAATTTAATACCCTCCAATCTTTGTGCAAGATTGTAGCTGGGACAGCCATGAGAATGAGTAGAAGTGTGTCAAATTATAATTTTGCTGCCCTTCTGGTTGTTGCTGATCAAATCCAGGGCTGAGATGATACCTTAAAGTGATTGCTAAATAATGATTGTCTGGATTTGCCAGGTCAGGTGTAGTTCAGAGTATGAAAGAGGCAGTGGTAGAAATAATGGTTGTATTTGTCACCACTTCTCAAAATTCCATATATTCTGGAATGGTTCTTGCAAGTTAGGAGATTACAACTGTAAACCCAGTGTTTAAGGAAGGAGAGAGAAACAAATAGCCATTTGATAGAAAAGAGCTTGAGCATCATTGAGAAAACACACATTGTGTGCAACTTCCCATCTTGCATCCATGACAACATTCACACAAATGTAAACTCAGGTTGTAAACTAAACTGGAGCTGCTTGAACTTCAAACATTAACTACAAATATGTTTGCCCTGAATCTTACTAACATTTGGGAGATCCGACATGTTGCAGCTGTGACACCTGTCCTACTGTTTTAATTTGCTCTAAGGAACTACTTAATTATTTTCTTCAATTATATATTTACTTATATTTTTAAATAGTTTATTAACCTTACCACCCCAGTATCTATTTTGTGTTGAAGTTTAGGAATAGGATAAAAATTAGTCACTTACTGATGTTCAATCCTAAACTGCAGTTTAAATAGTAATTCTTAGGTAATTCAACATTTAGGTTTTCATTTTATTCTAAACAGGCAAAAGATTTATTATCCATATCCACTGCATTCATTGGCAAGCAGCTCCATGGAACAGAACTGACTCCATCACCCTTCCTGTATAAATGTAAATCTTCTTTTTCTTTCAAAGATATCCTGTTGTGCTTTAGTTTTTGATAAAGACGCCAGCTATTTCATTTTCTGTTGGCCTCCCGTTTCTTCTATAGTCAGCATTCCCAAACTTCATTTTGCCCTTCAGAATTTTCTTTAAATTTCGCTTAGTTTTACTTCTTGTGTTCTGATCACAACATTTATTGAAGCCCACTTCCTGCAAGCAAATTAGTCTCCTGTCCCTAGTCCTGCCCAAGTTAAAAGCATAAATGAGATGACATGTGATGATTCCTGGTCCACCTACTTTGTATTTTAACATTTGACATGGCAAAACTAGAAATAAGTGGGAATAAATATTCATCTTGTTGTTTTCCTTCATTTTTTGGCAGCAGCAAAAGCAAGTGGTCAAGGATCATCAGAGGATGTCTGTCCATTGCCATATGATAGTCCGTGTAAGTTCTAGAATACATAATGGAATCAATGATAAATTTGTTTATAAGACTATACCGGAAATAGCAAAAAATAATTAATACTTGTGAACAAAACAAAATTGTGGATCTTGGATTTGAAAATGGTACAGAGAAATGTAATCTGAAGCAAATAAGAAATCCGAGCATTCCTGACAAGCCAACATTTGTCGTCGTCAACATTAAAACTGGAAGAACGATGGATGCTGTGAATCAGAAACAAAAACAGAAATTGCTGGAAAAACTCAGCAGGTCTGAAACAGGTCGGGTATAAGCTCTGAGGAAGGGTCACTGGAAGCAAAATGTTAATTCTGATTTCTCTACACAGATGGTGCCTGACCTGCTGAGCTTTTCCAGCAATTTCTGTTTTTGTTTGTCCTTTGTTGCCTGTTCCTAGTTGCTCTTGACTTGAATAATTTGCACAGCCATTTTAGACAGCATTTAAGAGTCATCTACTTTGCCATGGGTCCGGAGTTACATATAGGTTAAAATGGGTAGGGATGGTTGATTTCCCTCGCTAAATGGCAAAAGTGAACCAGATTGTGTTTTTTCCAGTCAAAGATATTTGCCAAATTCACAATCACCAAGAATGGCTTTCATTTGTAGATTACTTTTCATGAATTAATCAAATTTTCTACCAACTGTCATGGTGGGTTTTGAATCCAGATCCTCCAGAGTGTTAGTATGGCCTATTGAGTTACTACAGAGTATACTGTATGCTACCCTATCTCAACCATCCCATTTTACACTTAAAAGCACAAATTCAATCAATAATAATTATTCATGCTATCAGAGTAATCTTTCAGGCATATTGAAATGTACAAAATACAGATGATCCAAGCCTAAACTCCATTAATGGAATCTATAAATAACTTTAAAGGAATCCCAATCCACCTTTCTCATTGAAAAACAGCATGATTCATGTTATAGTTTAGGTAAACAATTTACATGAGAATATAAGAAGCATGGTTAAGAAGTTTGTGGATGATGCCAAAATTGGTGGTACCAGTGCACAGTGAAGAGGGGATCTTGATCAATTGGCCCAATGAGCTGTGGAGTGGCAGATGGAGTTTAATTTAGATCAATGTAAAGTGATGCATTTTGGTAAGGCAAATCAGGGTAGGACTTATACACTTAATGGTAGGGCCCTGGGGAGTGTTGTCAAACAGAGGGACCGAGGGTTCAGGTGCATAGTGTTACAGAGAAGGGGAGGTTAAATGAAAGAAAATCCCTGATATTCACTTCATAAGTATCAAATAACTATTTATTTATTTAACCCTAACAGTGAACAAATTAACAGAACTACTGACAAACTGAACAATTCCCCCCTAATACCTCCTGGTATTGTTCTGTCCACTGAAATTTCATATTCTTCTTTAGCAAATCCATCAGCGGTGCCACCACGCTACTAACGTTTGGCACAAATGTCTGGTAGAATCCGCTTAGTCCCAAAAATCGAAGCACCTCTTTCTTTGAGGATGGTCTTGGAAATTCTTTGTTGGCCTTCATCTTCACATTCCTTGGGGTCATCCTTCCATGTCCAATGTTATGTCCCAAGAACGTCACTTCTGCCTTCACAAATACAGTTTTTGCTAAGTTTATAACCAGTTTTGCCTCCTGTAGTCTTTCAAAGATCTCTGCCAAATGCACCATGTGATTTTTCCACAAATGGCTAAAGATCGCTAAGTCATCTATGTAGATGGCACAATTAGTCAATGCTGCCATAACTCTGTTCATAAGTCTTTGAAATGTGGCTACTGCATTCTTCATTCCAAAGGGCATTATATCAAATTGATACAGCCCATTTGGGATTACAAATGCAGAAACTTCTTTCGCTCCCTCCGACAAAGATACTTGCCAGTAAACACAAAGTAAGTCCAACTTTGTGATGTAAGTGGCTTGTCCAATTTTTTTCCATGAAGACCTCAAGCCTTGGAATTGGGTATGAGTCCAATTTAGTTATGCCATTGACCTTCCGATAATCCACGCAGAATCGTTGAGTACCAACAGGTTTGGGAACCAACACGATTGGCAAATTCCACTCGCTTTTACTCCACACGATGATGTCTTCTTGGATCATTAATTCCACTTCCTTCTGTACCTGTGCTGCTTAGAGAAGATTGAGGGTGTTGTTTTATTGGAACATCATTCCCTACTTCAACCTCATGTACTATAATATTAGTCCTCCCCATTCTATTCCTATGTATGTCCTCATATTGCAGCAACAAGTCTTTCAATTCAGTTCTCTATTCCTGAGACAGATAGCTCACTATCCTATCCCATTCCGCAAGGACTTCCTCATAGTTTAATTTATTTTGAGGCACATCAAAATCCAAATCATCTGGATTTGATTCCTCACTCTGAGGGGCAGTGACTACTGCCTGTTTCTCTGGTTCCCTGTCTTTGACATGGTAAGGTTTCAGCATATTTATATGACATACCCGATAAAGTTTTTTTCCTGCCTGGCATCTTTACCAGATAATTCACTTGACTCAACTTCTTCTCAATCTGATAAGGACCACTAAACCTTGCTTTGAAGGGATCACCTACCACTGGTAACAGCACCAATACTTTTTTCCCATGGGCAAATGTATGAATTTTAGATTTCTTATCTGCTTGCTTCATTAGGTGCTGTGTCACCTTCAGATATTCTCTAGCTAAATCACCTACTCTGTTTAATCTTTCTCTCACCTAAAGGTATCCCATTTATATTGTTTAACATTAGAGATGCCCCAAATGAATCAACTCAGCTAGCTTCATCATAATCCAACTGTGAGATCTGTATCAACTTTTCCTTAATTAACTTTTAAGGGGCCTCTTAATTCATGTTTGAATTAACAACTCAAATGAAGCTAGCTGAGTTGATTCATTTGGGGCATCTCTAATGCTAAACAATATAAATGGGATACCTTTATCCCAATTATTTGGGTAATCCTGGCAATAAGCCCTGAGCATGGTCTTTAGGGTCTGGTGCCACCTTTCCAGTGCTCCCTGGGATTCAGGATGGTACACGCTTGATTTAAGGTATTGGATGCTTAAACTATCCACGACCTCCTTAAATAGTTTGGCAGTAAAATTGAGCCTTTGGTCTGACTGAATCTCCCTGGATTGTCCATAAGGGGGAAAAAAAAATCAATCAACTCCTCCATCACCTTTTTTGCCTTGACATTCCGTAATGGAATTGCCTCCAGAAATCTGGTAGACACATCCATTATGGTTAGTAGATACTGGTTCCCACTTTTGGTTTTTAGGGAGGGCACCTACACAATCAATCATAACCCGCATGAAAGGCTATTCAAACGTGGGAATTGGCATCATAGGCATTGGTTTTATTGCTATCTTTGGCTTTCCTACCATTTGACACGTATGACAGGTATAGCAAAATTCAATCACATTCTTATGTAATCCAGGCCAATAGAAATGCTTTTGTATCTTAGCCTGAGTCTTACTCACTCCTAGATAACATCCTACATGTAATTCATGTTCTACCTGCAATACCTCCTGTCTATATAATTCTGGCAACACAATCTGCACTTCCACCCATTTCTCCTCTGCACTAACCTGCCACAGTCCCCATTTTCACCTTTGTTATTACCATAAGGTAGAATCCTTTCAGGAATACATTCTGATTTCTCTCTTGTGTAGGCTTTAGGATATAAACCTTTTATTGTTTCATCTTTTTTGTTGTAAATCCATTAAATCTTTCAGAACCAAACAGCTCTTCGTGATCCTTTACCTGTTCAGGTTTTTCCTTTACAATTGCATCAAACAGGGTGTCAACTAACTTTGTCTCTCTCTTTGGTTTTTCCTTCTTGCTGTAACTTATGACTGTGGGATCTTGGTACCACAGTCTCGAAAACTTCCAGGGTACTTTTCTTTCAACTCCACAGTTCCCTGGTTTTCCTTTGGCTTCACTACTACAAGGGGCATCGCTCCTATCTTTGATCCTGCCAGGTCGTTTCCAAGAACAAACTATATTCCTAGAATAGACAGTGTTTCAATCACTCCCACTGTCACTTTCCCATTCTTGATTGGACTTTGCATCTGGTCTTGCACAGGGGAACGCTAAATATCTCTCCATTTATTCCACAGATTATGTCTCTCTCGGGTAATATTTCAGAAGGAGAGCAAATACTGGTGAGCTCCTGTATCTCTCAATATTTTAAATTCTTTACTATCTCCTCGTGTTCTTCTTGAGTAAACCTTATCCACTGAGGTGAAGTCTTTGTAGAGATTGGGCACAATCTCTCTATCCAGCCCATGACTAGGCTGTGCACTCTCCTGCAGATCCTCACTTCTCTTGGGATTTCCTTCACTACCTCAACTAATCCCACTGGTTTAGCATCTTGTACCTTTCTTGAGCTACCGGCACTGTGACTTTGTGTGTCCCACTCCATTACAATGAAAACACCTGAGGTTTCTCGCCTCCTTTTCACCTTTTTGGGTTTTTTTTCACCTATGGTAAACTGTTCCCAGGGTGATCTATTTTTGTATTTCATTGAAGGATCTTTCTTTTTCCCAGTTTCTATCCTTCATGGTCTGAAATTGCTGCTGGAAGCTAAATTTTGGTTTATGCACTGATGCGTATTCATTCGCCATCTCTATAGCTCTTCTGTTCCTTTGAACATTGAACTTTCTGTTCCTCAATGTGAGTTCTTATCATTTCTGGAAGTGAGTTTTTAAACTCCCCCAGTAGAATAATGTCTCTAAGATCCTCATATGTCTTTTCTATCTTTAATGCTGTCACCCATCTATCAAAGTTGCTATGTTTAATTCTTCCAACCTCGACATAAATCTGACTTGGTTCCTTCCTTATATTCCTGAACGGTTGTCTATATGCTTCTGGTAAAAATTAGTAGGCTCTCAAAATAGCCTGTTTCAATCCTTCATAATCTCCTGACACCTCCCCTGACAGCTCTGCAAACATCTCACCTCACCAGCTCAGCCTACCAACTTGGTCTGAATTAACATTAACCACACATCTCTGGCCAATTCGTCTGCCTAACCAATTTCTCAAAGGAAATAAAAAATAGCTTCTACATCTTTTTCATTGAATTTTGGTAATGTTTGGACATATTTGTATATATCCCTACCAGGCTGTTGGCTACGATGAGTTGCTCATCCTCACTTCTATCTTGTACTCTTCCTCCTGTCACTTGAATTCTTTTTGCTTCAAGTTCCAACTTCATCTTTTCCAACTCTAGCATTCTTTCCGTTTCTTCTGCCCTGGCTCTCCTTTCCTTTCCTTTATCTTCTAACTCCAATTGTCTAATTTTCAATTTAATTTTTTCTAAGTCTACTGCACTTGACTCTGTTGCTGGTATACTTAAATGCCTGACTAACTCCTTTACAATTTCAGCTTTCCTTTTCTTCCTAGTTAAACTAGAATGTAGCCTGTTTAATAAGTCTAAAAGTATCTCCTTCCTCTGTCTTTCTAAACTTTCTTGGAAAATTTGGGAAACATCATCCAATCCCAGAACCTCTTTAGCAATGTTAGGAGCCACTTCCTTTACCTTTGATTTAACCAACCAAAAATAATCAAAATTAAATGGATTTTTCTCACCTATGTTTTATTTAAACGCCTAGGACACTAACTCCCAAGTCTGTTTAAATCTGTCCAAAACCATTCAAATGCGTTCACATCCCAAACATGAACCAATCAGACCCTTTACTTGAGCCCCCAAACTGTTACAGAGAAGGGGGGTTAAATGAAAGAAAATCCCTGATATTCACTTTATAAGTTACAAGTGATAATTTATTTATTTAATCCTAACAGTGAACAAATTAACAGAACTACTGACAAACCGATCCATTCCCCCCTAACTCCTAACTATTCCCTAACTGAACAAAATTCTACTGGTATGCTATTCCAATAAACATAAGTCCCACTTATATAACTCAAGTAGTAAGGAAAAACAATTCAAACTTAGCCTCAAAAGGTCCACATAGAATGTCTCTTCCAAAAAGCTCCACCTTCTCCACTGTCTCTCCAATCGTAAACATCTTTCTTCTACTGTTCTCAAGTCATAAATGCCTTTCTTCCTCTGGTCCTGCTGTCAGGGATGTTTTCTTTGTGAAGACTCTTAGTTAGACGTGCTGTGGTACCTTGTATGGATAAGATGGTGCTTTCTTAGAGGCCTTAGTGATTTCTTGTGAGAGCTAGGTGCTTATTTCTCAGATGGCAGTTTGCTCTCAACCCAATTTTCCAAAACCCTCTCCTTATATACCTTGGATGACATATCAATTTTCTTATGATAGCATTGGTCCAAGGTTGTCAAAACCATCAGATTTAAATTCAATTGGCTTTCAATTGCTAAGTGCTTGGTTCAAATTAATTGGCTGATTCCAGCTAGTTGCCAAAACATCAAAATAAGCCTAAGGTTTCCAATCACACAGCCAATTGATACATGTTTCCATTTTAGAACTGGCTATACATCCTCAGCTTCATAAAGATACTTTTTTTTGGTATAAATCTCACTTTATCTCTTAAAGAAACCACACGCTGTCCTCCTTATCATTTTTACAAACAAATTCTAGCTTCCTGCCTTCCAATTCGTGATTACTCTGCACAACTTCATAACACAGTTTCTTGAAAGTTGCATCATAGGTAGACAGGGTGGTGAAGAAGGTGTTTACATGCTTGCTTTCATTGCTCAGACTATTGAGTATATGAGTTGGGGCATCATGTTGTGGTTGTACAGGATGTTGGTTAGGCCACTTTTGGAGTACTGTGTGCAATTCTGGTCACCTTGCTATCGGAAAGATTTTATTAAACTGGAGAAGATGCAGAAGAGATTTACCAGGATGTGATGAAGACTGTAATAAGATCATAAGGAGAGGCTGGATGGGTGGGACTTCCTTCATTGCAATGCAGGTGGTTGAGGGGTGACCTAATAGAGGTTTATTAAAACATAAGGGGCAGAGATAGGATGAATAGCAAAGGTTTTTTCTCCCCCAAGGGTAGGGAAGTTCAAAACGTGAGTTCATAATTTTAAGGTGGGGGGAGAAAGATTTAAAAGCAACCTGAAGAACAATTTTTCACACAGAAGGTGAACTGCCAGAGGAAATGGTAGATGCAGATACAATTACGATATTTAAGAACAGGTACATGAATAGAAAACGTTTAGCGGGACATGGGCCAAACACTGGCGAGTGGGTCTAGTTTAGTTTGGGAAGCTGGTCAGCCTGAATGGTTTGGACCAAAGGGCCTGTTTCCATGCTGTACGACTGTATGACTATATAATAGTCTGATTATTTTCCTTGATACCAGGCTTCACTTTGTTTTCTTTTTAATGGCAGCACCATCTCCACAACCTATCCGGCCTCCTGTCGCTTTCACTGTGCCATGGAGGGATGAGAGTCGATAGATTTGGATGTAAGTAATAGAAAAAGAACATTCTGTCATTCAACCAGCTCGTCCCTGCCTCCCTAACCTGTTCTTCCTCCCACCTATCCCCTCCTCCCACCTCAAGCCGCACCTCCATCTCCTACCGACCAACCTCATCCCGCCCCCTTGACCTGTCCGTCCTCCCTGGACTGACCTATCCCCTACCTCACTCCCTACCTACACTCACCTTTACTGGCTCCATCCCCGCCTCTTCGACCTGTTTGTTTCCTCTCCGCCTATCCTCTCCTCTATCCCTCTTCTATCCGCCTCCCACTCTCTCCCTATTTATTTCAGAACACCCTTCCCCTCCCCCTTTTCTGATGAAGGGTCTAGGCCTGAAACGTCAGCCCCTCTGCTCCTATGATGCTGCTTGGCCTGCTGTGTTCATCCAGCCCTGCACCTTGTTGTCTCGGATTCTGTCATTCAAGTTAATTCACTTATGTAATAATGTTTTGAAATTTGCTTAAGGGTATGAATATTCTTAATCCAGGGCTTGTAATATCCAGGGCTTGCAAGTAACATCGGCGATCAGAGCTCCTCCACTTGTGTACCATCGAAAGAAAAGTCATATTAACTTTGTTTTTGTCACTGCAGTTCTGCCAAACCTCTTGAGTATTTCCAGAAATCTCTTTTTTATTTCATAATAATAGCAATTTCCATTAATACTTTTAGCATAGTAAAATTTTCCAGGATGCTTCAAAAAAGTATTCCAAACAAACGTGATATTTCCTCGCAGCTGAAGAATGGCTTGGATTGGGAGGAGATGATGCAGTAATTATGGTCCATGCAGAAACCAGTGATATGGGTAAAATCTGCAATGAGGTCCTGCTGAAAGCTGAGCAGTCAGAATTTAAAACGTGAATGCTCGCAGATAATAATCTCTTGATTATTGCCTGAGCCACTTGGTCAATACTGACCAATAAACACTAAATTACACTAATTCCATTTACCTGCACTTGGTCCATAGCCCACTATGCGTTGGCATTTTAACTACTCATCCAGATGCTTCTTAAATATTGCAAGAGTACTTGCCTCCACCACTATCCCAGGCAGCACATTCCATATTTTTAGAACCCTCTGGGTGAAAAAACCTTTTGTCAGATCTCCTCTAAAACACTTGCTCCTCACCTTAAACTTATGTTCTCAGATCTTAGACATGTCTGCCATGGGGAAGAGATTCTTATGATTTATTTTTTCCAATGGCTCTCATATTTTTGTACGCCTCAATCAGTTCCCTCCTCAGCTTCCTCTGCTCCAAGGAAAACGAACACAGTCTGTCCAATCTCTCATCAAAACTGAGACTCTCCGTCCCAGGTAACATCCTAGTGAATCTCCTCTGCACCCTTGCCAATGGAATCACATCCTTCTGGCAGTGTGGGAACCAAAACTGCACACAGTATTCCATCGATGGCCTAACCAATGTTTTGTAAGTAGTAACTAGACTTTCTTGTTCCTATATTCTATGCCCCAGCAAATGAAGGCAAGCATCTCCTATGCCTTCTTCACCACTCTGTCTACCAGAGCTGATATCTTTAGGCATCTATGGACTTGTACACAAAGGTCCCTTAGTTCTTCAGTACTGCCTAGGAACCTACCATTCATTATGTATATCCTTCCTATATTAGACGTCCCAAAATGCATTACCTTGCACTTTTTGGGATTAAATTCCATCTGCCACTGCTCTGCCCAATTTACCAGCTGATCAATTTCAGACTGTAACCTGAGACCATCCGCCTCACTATCAACAACTCCACCAATTTTTGTGTCACCTTCAGACTTACTAATTATATCTTATATATTCACATCCAAATTGTTAATGTACATAACAAGTAGCACCTATCTTTGTAGTGCACCGTGGGTCACAGCTATCCAATTACAAAAAGAACCCTCCACCATCTCTCTTTGCCTCCAATTTGCAAGTCAATTTTGGATCTAGTTTGCCAATTTGCCTGGATCCCATGGGCTCCTACCTTGGTACCAGCCTTCCATGGGACTTTGTCATTTCCGGTAAGATGGCAGTGGAGTAGGACATCTGAGCCCAAGGCTCGTCTGCTCTAGCTGCTTTTCATTTCTTTTCTTTGTTCTCTCTCCTTTCTTCTTTTTCTCTTTTATTTTATGTTACTTACCTCTTAGTGAGAAGTTTGGTTGTGGTGACGACAAGTGGGCCCAGCAGCACGGACTCGAGTGGGC
>NC_063333.1:4319369-4365049 GCF_021869965.1 Rhincodon typus
GACTGGAGTGGGCCCAGCAGCGCAGACTGGAGTGGGCTCAGCAGCACGGACTGGAGTGGGCCCAGCAGCGCAGACGCGAGTGGGCCCAGCAGCGCAGACGCGAGTGGACCCAGCAGCGCAGACGCGAGCGGGCCCAGCAGCGCAGACGCGAGCGGGCCCAGCAGCGCAGACTGGAGCGGGCCCAGCAGCGCAGACTCACGGCAGCAATGCCAGAGGCACGCTCAGGTTCCCTGCGTCTTCTGCATTGTCAAGGCGGTCCAAGAGCCAACTCATGGCTTCTGTGACAGAGGCAAGTTTGGGTTCTCGGTAGCGTCTGTGTGTGGTGCAGATTCAAAGAGGCTGCAGCAGAGATGGGTTTGGGTCTAGTATGAGACCCAGTGGTATCAGCAGTGACTTCATTGGTGAGGTGGGCCCGAAGCAGACTCTTGGTTATGGCAGAGTTGAGTTTGAGCCAGTGCGGTACTGGGCAGTGCCGGTGGCATTTGCATTGGTGAGGTCCAGTGAGGACTCACAGTAGTGAGGGCGATGGTGCCAAAGAGTGGTGACTTTCATTCTGGCGGTGGAGGCACAGCAAAGGAGACTTGTGCCTGGCCACCAGGCCCACGGCCCATGATGGTGTGCTTAATGTGAAGGACTGTAACTGGACACTTTTTCTTTATGTCTTCATTTTTCTGCCTTTATGTTCTATATGTTGGTTTATTTTTCTGTGTTTTAAGATGGCGCTGGAGAGTGGCAACACTACGACAATTTTTGCTGTATTTTTGTAACAAGATACATTTGACAATGAATAAATCAAATCAAATCAAAGGCTTAACTGAAGTCAATGTAAGTCACTTCAACTGCACTATCCTAGTCATCGTTTCAAAAAACTCAATTAAATTAGTCAGACAGAATCTTCATCTAACAAATCCGTGTTGACTATCCCTGATCAATCCCTCCCTTTCCATTGACTGCGTTCTGAGGAAGGGTCACTTGACCAGAAACGTTAACTCTGATTTCTCTCCACAGATGCTGCCAGACCTCTTGAGCTTTGCCAGCAATTTCTATTTTTGTCTCTGCCTTTTCAATTATTGATTAACCCCATCCTTCAGAATTTTTTCCAGTAATCTCCCTCCCACTGACATCAGACTAACTGGTCTGTAATTATTTGGCTTAACTTTGCTGCCCTTCTTGAACAAAGGAACCACAATAGCTATCCTCCAGTCATCTAGCATTTGACCTGTGGCCAGCGAAGTATTAAACATCTCTGCCAGCGCCCCAGCAAACTCCTCCCTTGCCTCTCATAGCAGCCTGGGATACATCTCATTAGGCCTTGGGGATTTATGCACCTAAATGCCAGCCATAAATCATAGAATCCCTACAGGGTGGAAACAGGCCATTTAGCCCAAGAAGTCCACACTGAATCTCTGAACAGCATCCCACCCAGACTCACCCCCTACCCTATCCGAACGATACAAAGATTGGTAGAGTTGCTTGCTGACGATACAAGGGTAGACTGGATTTGTTTTCACTGGAAGGCAGGAGGTTGAGTGGTGACCTGATAGAAGTTTATAAGATTGTGAATGGCATTGGTAGAATGGAAAGTATGAGGCTTTTTCCCAGGGTGAAGGAGTCAATTACTAGGGGGCACAGGTTCAAGGTACGAGAGGGCGAAGTTTGAAAGAGTTGTGCGAGGCAAATTTTTCACACAAAGGGTGTTGAATACCTGGAACACACTGCCAGAGGAGGTGGTGGAAGCAGACACGATAGCAACATCCAAGAAGCACCTGGATGAATACATGAATAGGAAGGGAATAGAGGGATATGGACCCTGTAAGTGAAGACAGTTTTAGTATGGAAGAACAAAATGTAGCAGTGTAGGCTTTGTGTTTGTGTGCTGTATTGTTCTTATCCCTATAACCCCGCATTTCCCATGGCTAATCCATCTAAACTACACATCCCTGGGCACTATGGGCATGGAATTAGCTTGGGCAATCCACCTAACCTGCACATCTTTGGACTGTGAGTGGAAACTGGAGGACCCCTACACAAACACAGAGAGAATGTGCAAACTCCACACAGACAGTTGCCCAAGGCTGGAATTGAACCCAGGTTGTTGGCTCTGGGGTTGCAGTGCTAACCAGTGAGCCACTGAGCCACCATGCAACCCTAAAACATCAATTGCCTCCTTCTTGTTATGCTCTAGAACCTCACCATTCCAAACTCTTCAAAATATATTAAGAAGATAGCCTAGACCCCCAATGTATCTTACTTTTAAAGGCAAGTGTAAGGCATTGTGTTCTAGATGCAATTCAATTGTTCAAAATACCAGATTTGGACCATAGTCACACAGTAATACAGCATGGAAACAGGCCCTTCAGCCCAACTGGTCCATGCTGACCATGATGCCCATTCTGCTAGTTTCATTTGCCTGCATTTGGTCCATATCCCTCTAAATCCTTCCCATCCATGTACCTATCCAAATGTTTTTTAGATGTGGCTATTGTACCTGCCTCAACCACTTTCTCTGGCAGCCCATTCCATACATACACCACTCTCTTCATGAAGAAGTTGCCCCTCAGGTCCTTCTTAAATCATCCCCCTCTCACCTTAAACCTGTGCCCTCTTGTCTTCAATTCCCCATCCCTGGGAAAAAGACTATATGCATTCATCCTATCTATGCCCCTCATGATTTTATACACCTCAATAAGGTCACCCCTCATTCTCCTACGTGACAAGGAATAAAGTCCTATCCTGGCCAACCTCTCCCTATAACTCAGGCCTACTAGTCCTGCAACATCCTCGTAAATCTTCTTTGCAATTTTCCAGTTTAACTATGTCTTTTCTATAACAGAGCGACCAAACTGCACACAATACTCCAAGCTTGGCCTCACCAATGACTTATACAACTGTAATATAACATCCTGACTCCTATACTCAATGCCTTTACCAATGAAGGCCAGCATGCCAAAACAGACATTATTCTTACTCTATAGGTAAAAGACAAACAAAAGAATGAAGAATTGGAATAATTTATCTCTATTGGTAAACTTAACAGAATAACAGATTATTTAACTTCCAAACAGCAACTATTCCAATATAGTAAATACACCATGGCAAAGGCAAGTTCAGTAAACAGATTGTCCCACAAGCAATTCTAACAGCAGGAAGGACAACCCAAAATTTTAGCTGTAACAGAGAGTGGAATAACAGCTTCCACATCCACCTCCAAGACCCCAGCAATTGCTACTGAAGGCTAAAACTAAAAAAAAAATCCTCGTTAGAATAGCATGGTGGCTCAGTGGTTAGCACTGCTGCCTCACAGCGCCAGGGACCTGGGTTCAATTCCAGCCTCAGGCGACTGTCTGTGTGGAGTTTGTGCATCTTCCTTGTGTCTGCATGGGTTTCCTCCCACAGTCCAAAGATATGCAGGTTAGGTGGATTGGCTATGCTTCATTGCTCATAGTGTCTAGGGTGGAAAATGCAGTGATAGGGTAAGGAGTGGGTCTGGATTGGATGGTCAGTGTGGACTTGATGGGCCAAATGGCCTGCTTCCACAGTGTAGGGATTCTAGATTCTGTGCAAGCTTGACTCCACCCATTCAGGCAGCTTCTGTTGTTCCAACCTTAAAAAGAAACACACAAGGCCTCACAAGCTGTTTGCTTGGCTTTGTCTCAATCTTTCTTCATAAAAAAATCCAGGACAACATACACACCTCTTAGAGCCATTGTATCATCACACCTTCCCCCCCTAAATAAATGAACCATAAATACAGAAAGATGGCTTCATTTTTAAAAACTTTTAGTCTTACTCTATAATACATATGCATTACATTGACTCTAAGCATGCAAACGTTCACCAGTACAGTCCAAATCAGTCTGTTTCTTACCCCATCAAACGCCTCCATCTTCATTCATCAAAGTCATAACAACACATCTGCAATTACATTCTCTCACCCTGCTGTGTGTCTAATTTTCAAATTGAATGGCTGCAATAATAAGCTCCATCTAAACAGTCTGGAATTTTTATCACTAATTTGTTCCAAACGATTTATGAACAATATATACAATTTTCCCAGGCAGAGGACACTGAAAGTCTGCAGAGGGATGTGATAGGTTAAATGAGTGGGCAAAGGCCTGGCAGATGGAGTGCAATGTTGGTAAATGTGAGTTCATCCATATTTGTAGGATTAACAGCAAAACAGGCTATCATTTAAATGGTGAAAAATTGCAGCATGCTGCTGTGCAGAGGGATCTGGGTCCCTTTTGCATGAATCACAAAACATTGGCTAGCAGATGCAGCACAAAGTTAAGAAGGCAAATCAAATATTGTCATACATTGCTAGAAGAATGGAGTTTAAAAATAGAGATGTTATGCTATAGCTGTATACAGTGCTGGTGAGGCCACACTGGGAGTACTGTGTGCAGTTTTGATCCCCTTATTTGAGGAAGGATGTACTGGCAGTGGAGGCGATGCAGAGGAGATTCATTAGGTCAATTCCGGAATTGGAAAGGTTGGTTTATGAAGAGACATTGAGTAGATTAGGACTATACTCATTGGAATTTAGAAGACTGAGTGGGGATCCTACAGAAACATATAAAATTATGAAGGGAATAGACAAGATAGAAGGAAAGAGGCTGTTTCCACTGGCAGGTGAAACTTGGGGCATGGCCTCAAAATAAGGGGGAGCGGATTTAGGACTGAGTTGAGGAGGAAATTCTTCACTCAAAGGGTTGTGAATCTGTGGAATTCCCTGCCCAGTGAAGCAGTTGAGGCTACCTTTAGGGCAGCACGGTGGCTAAGTGGTTAGCACTGCTGCCTCACTGCCAGGGACCTGGGTTCAATTCTACCCTTGGGTGGCTGTGCGGAGTTTGAACTTTCTCCCTGGGTTTCCTCCCACAGTCCAAAGATGTGCAGGCTAGGTGGATTGGCCATCATAAATTGCCCATAGTGTTCAGGGATGTGTGGATTAGATGGGTTATATGGGGATAGGTCTGGGCAGGATGCTCTGAGAGTCATTGTGAACTAGTTGGGCCAAAGGGGCTGTTTCCTCACTGTAGGGATTTCTATGACCTCATTGAATGTTTTTAAGGCAAAGATTGATTTTTGAACAGTAAAGGAATTAAGATTTATGGTGAGCAGACAGGTAAGTGGAGTTGAGTCTGTGAAAAGATTAGCCATGATCTTATTGAATAGAAGAGCAGGGTCAATGAGTCAGATGGCCTACTCCTGCTCTTATTGCTTATGTTCTTTTTTTCTAGGCCCATTACTGGCAAGATAAATGTTGAAATGCCATCCAAACTGAAGATCTCCTTCTCAAACATGGAATATTTCTGTTGCTGATTATTCAATTTTCTGGGAAATACCTAATAGGTCTTTTTATCTTCTCACCGTTATCATGGCCAATCTACCCAGCCTGCACATTTTTGGAATGTGGGAGGAAACCCACACAGACACAGGGAGAATGTGTAAACTCCACACAGACAGTCGCCCGAGGGTGGAATCAAACCCGGATCCCTGGTGCTGTGATGCAGCAGTGCTAACCACTGAGCCACCGTGCCATCACTTGTTTTCATCTGTCATGGCATACAGTATAAGAGCAAGGAAATTATGTTAGAATTGTACAAAGTATTGGTCAGGCAACAACTGGAATACTGTGCGCAGTTCTTGTCACTTTACTGCAGGAAAGATGTGATAGCACTGCAGGGGGTACAGAGGAGGTACACCAGGATGTTGCCTGGGATGGAAAAATTGAGCTGTAAGGAGAGACTAGAGAGGCTTGGATTGTTTTGGTTAGAGCAGAGAGAACTGACAGAGGGCATGATTGAAGTGTACAAGATTATGAGGGGTAAGGACAGGGTGAACGGAGAGCAGCTGTTCCTCCTGATTGAGGGATCAGTCACAAGAAGCAAGAGATTCAGAGGGGTTTTGAACAAACTTCTTCACTCAGCAGGTGATGGGAATCTGGAATGCACTGCCTTGGGAGGTAATGGAGGCTGAAAACCTTACAACCTTTGAAAGATGATTCTATAATTCTATGATATTTGGATGAGTACTTCAAATATCATAACATTCAAGGATATAGGAAAAGTGCAGGAAATTGGGATCAGTGCACTTTTAGTGGCAGTTATGTTGATGCAGACTTGATGGGCCAAACGACCTTTCCTATGCTGTATGAATCTATGATTCTATGAATCTATGAAACTTTGTTTGGATCAACAATACCTACGTGGTCATCAGCCATTCATTTGTTTAGTCACTTTCTCCAATGAAATTAAAAAAGGCTTCCACATCATTCTTGTCAAACTTAAGGCAACACTTGAACAAAATTAGACAGAAATACACCTAGCCTTTTGCTATGAGATAATAAGGTGTAGAGCTGGATGAACACAGCAGGCCAAGCAGCATCATAGGAACAGGAAGGCTGACGTTTTGGGCCTAGACCCTTCATCAGAAATGGGGGAGGGGAAGGGGGTTCTGAAATAGGGACAGAGGGGGAGGCGGATAGAAGATGGATAGAGGAGAAGATAGGTGGAGAGGAAACAGACAGGTCAAAGAGGCAGGGATGGAGCCAGTAAAGGTGAGTTTAGGTGGGGAGGTAGGGAGGAGATAGGTCAGTCCAGGGAGGACGGACAGGTCAAGGGGGCGGGATGAGGTTAGTAGGTAGGAAATGGGTTTGCGGTTTGAGGTGGGAGGAGGGGATAGGTGGGAGGAAGAACAGGTTAGGGAGGCGGGGACGAGCTGGGCTGGTTTTGGGATGTGGTAGGGGGAGGGGAGATTTTGAAGTCGTCAGCCTTCCTGCTCCTATGATGCTGCTTGGCCTGCTGTGTTCATCCAGCTCTACACCTTGTTATCTCAGATTCTCCGGCATCTGCAGTTCCTATTATCTCTGATAGCCTTTGGCTATGATGGGATGGATCTCCATCACTGTTCTCATCACTGTTCCTACCTTTCGCCTCTACCTCCGCCATTTTGAGTCGACTTCAGTTCCAACTTCTGAAGTTCACAAGCTCCCTCTTTCTCCCTTTGTAACATAGAACTGTTCAGCACAGGAACAGGCCCTTTGGCCCATGTTGTTGTGCCAAACATGATGCCAAATTAAACTAATCCCTTCTGCCTGCCCTTGGTCCATATCCCTCCATTCCTGGAATATTCATGTGCTTATCTAAAAGTCCCTTAAATGCCCCTATTGTATCTGCCCCCACCCCTACCCCTGGCAGCACATTCCACACTTCTTTCACTGTGTGTGTACAAAAACTTGCCCCTCACATCTCCTTTGAATTTTCCCCGTCACCTTAAATGCATGCTTCCTTCTTTTTCTCCCTTTCTTATGCGAGGGCTTCCCCTTCCTTTTATTTTTGTTCTGCTTTTAATTGTAATTCAAACTGTTTCATTTCCTTTTCTCATTCTTTTTCTTTTGCCTCTAACTCAAGCTGCTTCATTTTCAATTGAATTTTAGCCATTTCCAATGATTTTAATGGCATTTCCAGCAGTTGTAAATGTCAAGTTATTGCTGCAATTACCTCCCATCTAAATGGATAAAGGCAAACCTAACTCCAGCTTGTCTGCCAATTGCAAAAGCTTTGCATTGCTCACATTCTGTAAAACTCCCAAAGTAACTTCTTCCACCCCAGGAAGCTCTTAGTGACTGTAAGAGCCATTATTACACAAGGCACACCCTATTAAAACCAACCAAATTCAACATCCAAAATGTGAAATACCAACACTCAGCACTCACTGCCTTCAAGTCCAATAATCCTAAACACAATTTGGAGTTAGAAACTTTGATCACAGGCCAGCCTCCAATTTGTTATAGACCAGACCAAACCGTCGAAAATATATTAAGAGGATAGCCTAGAGCCCAATTTTTTTTCCTATTTTTAAAGGAAAATTGTGTTCCCGTCGCAACTCAATTGATCAAATTACCAGGTTGAAAGCAGAACACGCTTTATTCTTATTCTACAGGTAAAATGCAACAAAAGAAAGAAGAATTGGAATAATTTAACTCTATTGGAAAACTTGACAGAATAGTAGACTATTTAGCTACTAAACAGCAACTGTTCCAATATAGTAGTATTTCATAAATACACATTTGGCGAAGACAAATTCAGTAAAACAGATTGCCTCACGTGCAATTCTGGCAGCAGGAAGAGAATCCAAGCCTTTAGTTTTAACAGAGATAAGAATAATTGCTTCCACATCTAGCTTCAAGACCACAGCAACTTCTGAAGGCTAAAACTAAAAAAAAAATGCTGCTTCTGTGAGACCTTGACCTCCACCCATTCAGGCTGCTTATTTTGTCCCAACTTTAAAAAAAACCCAAGACCTCACAAGCTGTTTACTTTTTTGGCTTAGGAGCAGACTGCTTGGCTCCTTTGTCTCAACCTTTCCTCATAAAAATAAACCATGATAACATACACCTCTTAAAGTCATTGTATCACTACACTGACTAGGTCATATTTACAAGTTTGCTGACAACATGAACATTGTAGGTTGGATCCCAAACTACGACGAGTTGTAATGCAGGAAAGAGATTGCGTGCTTAGCAGCATGACAACAGTAAAGACAACAATCTCTCCATCAACATCAGAAAAAGGAGACTTAAGGAAGCAGAGTGGAGGTCATACCCCTGTTTGCATCAATGGTGCTGAGGCAGAGATGTTTGAGAGCATCAAGTTCCTTGGAATGATGATCACCAACAATCTGCCCTAGTCCACCAACATTGACACCAACAGTCAAGAAAGCGCAATAATGTCTCTAATTCCACAGAAGGCTAATGAAATTAGGCATGTCCACAAGCATTCTTACCAATTTCTATGGATGCACCATAGAAAGCATCCTATCTGGATGCAACATAGCATGGTTTGGCAACTGCTGTTGCAAAGACCACAAGAACCTACAGAGTCATGAACATAGCCCTGTCCATCATGCAAACCATTGATTGGCTCCATCTATACTTCCCGTTGCCTTGGGAAAGAAACTAACATAATCAAAGACACCTCCCACCCTGGTTATATTCTCTCCCACCCTCTTATGTCGGGCAGAAGAGATAAAAGTTCAAATACGTGCAGAACAAGAACAGTTTCTTCCTTGCTGTCATCAGATTTTTGAACAGACGTCTCAAATGTTAATGTTGATCTCTGTATCTCTCTACACTTTCTCTGTGGCTGCAACACTGCATTCTCCACTCTGTTCTGCTACCCTGATGTACTTTTTTATGGTACAATCTGCCTGTGTAGCACACAAAACAACACTTTTCACTGTATCTTGGTTCATGTGACAACAACAAATCAATCAATCAATCAAAAATTTATTACCCATCCCAAATAATTTCCAAAGGGACATTAGCAAACTAGAGGGATTTTCCCTGACAAATTGAGAAGGTTATCATGAGATTCTTAATTTCAGATTTTTGTTAAATTTAAATTCTACCCTCTGTGGGAATTTCATATGAGAATATTTGAATCCAGGTCCCAGAATATTACCAGGGTCTCTGGATAAATTAAAACCAAAAGAACTCTGGATGCTAGAAAGCAGGAACAAAAACAGAAATTGCTGGAAAAGCTCAGCAGGTCTGGCAGCATCTGTGGAGAGAAATCTGAGTCGAAATTTTGGATCCAGTGACCTTTCCTTAGAACTCTGGATTACCAGAGTCTCTGTATGAATAGTCTAACTGCTCAGGCGGCTCAGGAAAATTGGAATGTCCATAAGGACGTTCACCAACTTCTGCAGATACACAATTAAAAGCATTCTGTCCGGGTGTATAATGGCCTGGTATGGCAACTGCTCTGTCCAGGACCGATAGAAACTACAGAAGGAGGTGTGCACAGCCCAGACCATCACGGAAGCTAACCTTCCATCCATGGACTCTATTTACGTGGCTTGCTGCTGTGGAAAGGCTGCCAACATCATCAAAGGCCCATTGCACCACAGTAATGATCTCCTACAACCTCTTCCGTCAGGCAGAAGATACAGAAAACTGAACACATGCACAAGCAGGTTCAGGATCAGCTTCTTCTCGGCCATTATTAGACTGATGAATGGACTCTGTATCCTCAAATAATGCTGATCTTGCTAACGTTGATCTCGTCTAGTGCATTGCCATGTAACCTGTATGCCTCTGTCCAAGTATTTTTGATCCGTACATCCTTTGCTTACTATGAGCTGCCTGTAGTGCTCGGAAAAAAAGTTTTTCACTGTGCTTTGGTACAAGTAACAATAAATCAATCAATCAATCAATCAATGATGATACCATTAGGCTATCATCTCCCCTTGTGTCAAACTTCAAACAGACATAGGCAGGCTATACGACAGGTGAACAAGTGACATATCAAATGTATTGTAGAGAGTGGTGGGTAGAATACAGAGAGAGAGACAATATGAAAAAATGGGTACTGTTTAAAAGCAGGTATAGGATAAGAGGAAGCTGGATATATAGTGATTAAGTCATTGAAGATGGCAAGACAGGATGGAAAAGTGATTAATAAAACGTATGACATTATGAAATTTATAAACAAAAACATAATGTACAAAGACAAGGAATTTTTGATAAACCTGTCTAAAACATTAGTTTGACATCATGGGCCAATGGACCAAGGAATGGCAGATGGAATTTAATTTGGATAAATGTGCGGTGCTGCGTTTTGGAAAGGCAAATCAAGGCAGGACTTATAGAACGGTAAAGTCCTGGAGAGTGTCGCTGAACAAAGAGACCGTGGAGTGCATGCTCATAGTTACTTGAAAATGGAATCCCAGGTAGATAAGATAGTGAAGAAGGTGTGTGGTAAGCTTGCCTTTATTGGTCAGTGCACTGAGTATAGGAGTTGGGAGGTCATGTTGTGGCTGTACAGGACATTGGTTAGGCCACTTTTGGAATACTGCATGCAATTCTGATCTCCCTGCTATAGGAAGGATGTTGTGAAACTTGAAAAGGTTCAGGAAAGATTTTCAAGATGGTGCCAGGTTTGGAGGGTTTGAGCTATAGGGAGAGGCTGAATAGGCTGAGGCTATTTTCCCTGGAACGTCAGACATGAGGGGTGACCTTATCGAAGTTTATAAAATCATGAGGGGCATGGGCAGGGTGAATAGCCAAGGTCTTTTCCCTGGCATGAGAGAGTCCAAGACTAGACGGCATAGGTTTAAGGTGAGATGAAAAAGACTTAAAAGGGATCTAAGGGCAACATTTCATGTAGAGGGTGGTGCGTGTATGGAAAGATCTGCTGAAGGAAGTGGTGGAGGTTTGTACAATAACAACATTTAAAAGGCATCTGGATGGGTCCATGAATAGGAGGGCTTGAGAGGAATATGGCCCGTGCTGCTTGGCCTGCTGTGTTCATCCAGCTCTACACCTTGTTATCGCTGGCAAATGGATTTGATTAATGTACGGTAGCTGGTCGGCATGGACGAGTTGTACTGAAGGGTCTGTTTCCGTGCTGTACAACTCTGACTGTAACTGGCATACTGCGTCCAGTTCTGGGCATCATATCTCAAGAAAGTGATGAACCTTCTAGTTCTTAATCTTACAACTAGTGGAAACATGTTCTCCCAAGACCGCCAACCATGCACCGTCCTTTTCGGGTTTATAACATGTGTACCTATGATATCCTGATGTAACAGACTACCTGCATGACTCTCAATGGTTTGTAGCTGTTTCTCTGAGCAAATTTCATGCTGGTATTCCAGGTCTAGTGCAGTTCTCAGAAAGTTCAGAATTTTGAGTGTTTCCCTTATTTTTCCAGGATGACAAAAAGAATGACATCAGCATCTTAACCATCCGACTCATCCGTCCATCCAATCAGCATTTGTAAAGGAACAATTGAAGTGGTCATGAAAAAATGATAGCAAATCCAAACTGCCCAAGTAAATCTGTCATCTCAGGACAGGTGTTCATTTCTCAATGAGATTCAATGAGGAATTAATGAGGAAACCAACAGTTAGACACCATCACTCAGAAGAAGAACTACTGTCAGATCACTGAATAAAGCAACAGCAAACACCAAATTGGCACTGTGTTTATGTCCTCTCTAATTTATTGTAGATGGTTGCTATCCTCAGCAAGCTAATGGTCCAGTTAATTTGATAAGATTGAATCTTTATAGTGTGTGTTAGATATCCTTAAGTTTAGATATCTTGTGGGAGGTCTGATTATTAAAATGTAAGGTTAGCTTTTCCTTTTGAAGTCCAAACATACTTTGTTGGTTTTACCTGAAAACTTCTGTATATGAGTATTTTGAGAGATGTTTTTTTCTTAGCTTGTTTATGGCATGTATCATTGGCAAGGCAAGGTTTTGCTAGTAGCCCTTCTTGAACCACTGCAGTTCATGTAATGCTACAGGTACATCTACAGAGCTGTTACACAACAAGTCCATAGATACATAATATGAGGCCATTTGGCCTGCCATATTTGTGCTAGCTTTCAGGAGGAGCAATTCACATGGAGCCATTCCTCTACTTTTCCATGTAGCCCGACACATTTTTCCTTTTCAGATTTGCTCTCAGATTTTAACCCAGTGACCATGAAGAAATGGTGACATTTACCCAAAAATCATGACTTGAAGGTGAACTTACAGGTAGCAATGTTTCTGTGTCATCTCTGCCTTTTTTTCAGCAGGTAAGTCACAGGTTGGAAGATGCAATTAGAGCAACTTTGGTAAGTTTCTACAGTGTGTCTTTTGAATAGTATACATGGACAGGGTGTCAATCAGTGTAGCGCTTTGTCCTGGAGCATTCACCATTAACCACCAAATTCTGGATCTGGCTGGATCGCTGCTCTCATCTGCTAATACTGCTCACTATTTCAGGATCATCGTGGAATGAAAAGATAATGCCCAGCTTTTTCTTTCCACTGGAAATAGCTGTCCAGCTCACCTCCACAATTCTGTCCAACCAGATGTACATGGAATCTTTATCATGAAGATTCAGACCATAAAGTCAGCTTCCTTGCCCATGTTCTTCCTTTCGAACTAACCCACTTGATCAAACCTCTCAAATCTTTGGTTTTCATTTGCATTGAATTTATGATTTGCTCTAACTTCTCTCCTATCTCTTCTCATTCTGTCTCCAATCTTTTTTGTCCATGACATCAACTGACTACTCTTTGAATCTTATCACCACTTAATTATGGACCACCAAACTCCCCTTCATGATTCCCTAGTCTTCAATTTTGTTAAAGGAATTTGCTTAGGTATTGTTGCTCTCTTCAAATCGGCTGACATCATTCTACAACCCAAAAACCTGACCCTACCTTCATCACAAACAACTGTTTCATCTCCAATTTTCCTTTTCCTTCCTATACATTGTCATATCTCAAATCTGTGCCTATCTTTCCCAAATTGCTCTAAATAATTTTTTTCTCTCTACTAGAGTGCTAAAACAGCTCTTATCAAAGAACAAAGAGCAAACAAAGGACAAAGAACAATACAGCACAGGAACAGGCTCTTTGGCCCTCCAAGCCTGCACCGACACATATAGCCCTTCCATACTAAAACTGTCCTCACTTACAGGATCCGTATCCCTCTATTCCCTTCCTATGCATGTATTTGTCCAGGTGCTTCTTGAATGATGCTATTGTGTCTGCTTCTACCACCTCCTCTGGCAGAGTGCGTTCCAGGTACTCACCGCCCTTTGTGTGAAAAACCTCCCTCGCACATCTCTTCTAAACTTCCCCCATTGCACTTTGAATCTGTGTCCTCTAGTGATTAACCCCTCCATCCTGGGAAAAAGCTTCATACTTTCCACTCGATCCACCATTCACAATCTTATAAACTTCTATCAGGTTGCCCCTGAACCTCCTGTGTTCTAGTGAAAACAAACCCAGTCTATCAAATCTTACTTCATATCTAAAATCCCCATACCAGTCAACTTCATAGTAAACCTTTTCTGTACCCTCTCTGAAGCTTTCACATCCTTCCGGTAGTGTGGTGACTAGAACTGTATGCAATATTCCAAGTAGGGCCTAACTATGTTCTATAAAGGTGCAGCATAACTTGCCTAACCTTATACTCAATGCCCCTTTCAATGAAAGCAAGCAGACCATAAACCTTTTTTACTACCTTATCTACCTGTGCTGTCACCTTCAGTGATCTGTGGACCGCGTTCACAAGTGATCTACAGGCAGTTCCCAGTTTATGATGCCCAATTTATAAATTCTCATACTGACAAATGAGATTCCATATTAATATTGATTTTAAAGGTGCAATATGAACATTTATTCATTGTTGCAAAAAGCTACTTTATATTGTACTGTACTGTGTTCCAACTTGAGTACCAGTCGATTTGCAAACATACTCAGGAATGAAACCTATTTGTAACCTTGGCCCTGCCTGTGTATGAGACCGAGAAGGTAAACTATCCTTTTCCAAAACTGTCCATTATCAGCCAGCTGTCAACTCTACATTTTCATCCAATCCTATTTAGAATATCAGAGTCAATAAATGTGGATCTGGAAAAGCACAGCAAGTCAGGCAGCATCCGAGGAACAGGAAAGTCAATGTTTCGGGTTGAAACCCTTCCTGTTTTCCTGCTCCTCAGATACTATCTGATCTGCTGTGCTTTTCCAGCTCCACATTTATTGACTCTGGCTTCCAGCATCTGCAGTCCTATTAGAATATCACTGGAAATAACTTTGCTTCCTAGTTCCTCCACTATATCTGGTGATCTCCTGAGGATCAATCCTATTGCTTAGCTTCTTGCAGTCCCTCAGTAATTCCACCATCTCCTCTGGCAATTAATTTTCACATGAATGCTGAAAACGTTACGATGAAGTTTTGTAATAAATTACCATTATTTTGGAACTTGAGTGAGAAAGTAACGGTAAATGGGTTTTTGGTTTTCAGAAAAATGACCTGTTTTTCTACAGGTCAGAAATTCATTTTTTGGTGAGTGGGTGAAAGTAGCATTTCAAAGGAATCATGTGACCTAAGTCAAATGACTAGATAAGCTACCTGGTGAGGGTAAAGAGTAATTGCTGAAGCATTTGTTATGTTAAGATTTTATGACACAGACGAAGACAGATGGAGATGTCAATGGCTAGAAGCAAGTTCAGTTCAGAAGGAAAGCTCCATATAAGATGTGCTTTTTATCAGCCTCAAAACAGTCAAGGTAACTGGAAAAACACCCTGAGTTCTTTTCTTAGCATTCAGTGAGAATTTAGTTAGTCTTTGTTCTAAGGAGCATTCAGAGAATGGCATGTGGTGATTGTACAAAAATATACTGAATGTAAAAGCTTGTAATGTCACCAGTTCATTAAGAAATTAAAGAGTGAAAGCTGGAATACTTCACTGGGTTGAGTTTCTGTAAAGGATATTGCTGGGGAAATGGGTTGAATCTTTATTTTTCTATAATTTACAATAAGATCTTTACAAATTATCTAAAATATGCAGCTTTTTTCTTCTCTTTTATGTTATGAACATTTGTCTTTTGTTAGTAGTACATTGGTAGCCTCATGAAATATGTTCAGTGACTGATCACCGCTGTAACCAAATTGCAAAAGTAAACTGCATGATCTATCAAGCCAGGTAGCACACTGGAATCAGATTTGTCTAGTACTACCATTAGTGGGGTTATCACAACATCCAGCTCACCCTTACCATTACCTTCTCTGAGTCCTTCACTGTTGCCAAACTATCAGACTGCTTATATGATATACAATGCTGGGTGAGCAGAATTTCCGTCTGGTTAAACATTGTGAAGATTGAAGCCGTTATTGTGGTTCTGCTTCAAACTCTACTCCTTTGCAACCATTCCACCCCTCTCCTAGCATTAGCCTGAGATCAAAGCAGCCTGTTTGCAACCTCAGTGTCATATTTGATGCAGGATGAGATAGGTAAAGTCATTCAATTCAAAGAAGGTCATTCAGCTTACTGAATGTGTGCTGGCTCTTTGTAGAACAATCCAGGCAGTACCGCTCACTCCCTCTATCTCCAAATTTATTTACCTCAAGTGCCCAATCAATTTTCTTTTTGAATCGATTCATTTTTTTCATTTCTCCCATATCTGTACATCAAAGGTTCTAGATTATTACCACTCACCGAATAAAATTATTGTTCCTTACATTCCTCTTGCATCACAGGAATGTAACATTTAGGAGCCAGAATAGGCCATTCAGCCCTCTGAACCTTCTCGACCATTTAATAAGATCATAGCTGATCTGACTGTGGTCTCATTTCCACTTTACTGGCTGTAGCCCATAACCCTTGACCTCATTGTCTATCAAAGATCTAATTCAACCTCAAATCCCTTGAATGACTCATTCTCCTCTGAGTTTTGGGGAAGACAATTCCATAGATTAATAGTGCTTCTGCCCTGAAATCTACATTCTCCAAGCTCCTTTCAATCAGTTAATTGAATCAATGCTTCCTTGTCTAACTTATCTAAACTTAGCATAATTATGTGCACTGTTTTCAGATTTCCCTTCAACCTACTTTGCTCCAAAAAGAACAACCCCAGCTTCTCACAACTTTGGGAATTACCTCAAACCTTGAAGCATTCTGGGAAATCTATTCAAAATCTATTCTCAAGAACAGTCGGATGCTTTCTGAAATGTGGCAACCATAACTATTTGCAATACACTATTTGTGGCCTAACAAAAGTTTTACAACTGATAAACATAACTTTTCTGGATTTGTACTAAGTAGCTAAATTTATGATTCCTCAGAGCCCATATGCGGTCCATCTGGTGAAAGTACACCTGCAGTGCTTTTGGAGCATGCAAATATATAGGTGGGTATAGGAGTCTGCCATTCAGCCCCTCACACCTGCTCTCCCATTCGACAAGATCATGATTGATCTGATTCTGGCCTCATTCCCACTTGCCTGCTCACAACCAGTACTTGTTGACTCTATTGTTAGTCAAGAATAGACCTATCCCTGCCTTAAAAATATTCAATAATCACCACTTTCTGAATCAGTTCCAAAATTGCACAGCCCTCTGAGAAAAAAAAATCCACTCTGTCCTAAAAGGAAGACACCTAATTTTTAAAAAATGTCTTCTAGTTTTGAACTCATAAAATGAAACATCCTTTCCATATCCACCTTGTCAAAACCATTCAAGATCTTATATATTACAAATGACCTCCTGCCCTTTCCTTATAAGACAACACACTCATTTCCAGGTATCATTCTCGTTCTGAAGAAAAGTCATTAGGCTCAAAATTTTAATTCCACAGATGTTGCCAGATCTGCTGTTTCTCCAGCACTTTTTGTTTTCACTTCAGATCTCCAGAAACTGCAGGTGTATCTAGTACACCTTCTATGAATTGCCTCCAATGTATTTACATCTTTCCTTAAGTAAGAACAAAACTGCATACAGCATTTGAGATGTGGTCTCACAAATGCGCTGTGTAACTTTATTCAAATCCTTTCCTGATGAAGGATAGCATTATACTAGCCTTTTTTTCATTACTGCTGTATATAACCTTGTGTGAATCATGCACCTTAAACACCTAGATCTCTCTACTCCTCAGAATTCTGCAGGCAAACTCTAAGTCCTTTTTATTTTTCCTGCCAATCTGAACAACTTCATCACAGATGGTAAGAACTGCCGATGCTGGAGTCAGAGGTAACACCGTGTGGAGCTGGATGAACACAGCAGGCCAGGCAGCATCAGAGGAGCAGGAAAGTTGACGTTTCGGGTTGGGACCCTTCTTCAGAAATGGGGGCAGAAAGGGAGCTCAGATATAGAGAAAGGAGGAGTGGGGCTGGGGAAGGTAGGTGGAATGGTGATAGGTGAGTGCAGGTAGGGAATGGTGGGGATTGGTCAGTGAGGTGGGAGGGGTAGATAGGTGGGAGAGAAGATGGACAGATTGTGTCAGGTCAAGGAGGCGGGGATGAGAGGGAGGGTTGGTTATGGTTGGTCATGGGATGAGGCCGGGGGTGGGGAGATTTTAAAACTGGTACATTGGTGTGCCGTTGATCTGTTTGTATACTTGACGATTAAGGATGAAGTGTGTGGTGAGGCAGAGGTCTAGTAGTTTAAGTATGTTTTCGTTACTGAGGGAGCTGCTTGTCTGCATTGCTGGTTCCTCTGGTAATGTGGCTATTGTTTCTTTGGCTAGTGGGATGTCGATTGATGTGAATAATGCTGTAACGTCAAAGGATATCATAATCTTGTTGTTGCTGATTTTTTATGTTCTTGCGGGTATTCAGGAATTCTTGTGTTGAGTGGATGGAATGGGGTCGACTAGGTGTTTCAGTCTCTGTTGTAGGTCCTTGGCCAGTTTGTGTGATGGTGTGCCTGGTAGGGAGACAATGGGTCTGAGGGGGATGTCTGGTTTGTGTACTTTAGGAGTCGTCTTGTCAGTTCTAATACGTTCTTGATGTAAGTCAGTGTGGTCAGTGTGTTAGGGCGTATTGTGTGCTCCTGTTGTTGTCTGTTTAGTAGGTGCCTGCGGTTGAAGTTGCAGGGATATCCGTTTATAGCAAGGATTTTGTTATGGTGCTCTTCCTCATTCCTGTGTAGTTCTGGGGTGTTACAGTGTGTCCTGGCCTGTTTAAATAGTGTCCTAATGCAGCTTTGTTTGCGGACATTGGGGTGGTTGCTGTGGAAGTTGAGGATTTGATCAGTGTGGGTTGCTTTTCTGTATACTGAGGGTTGGAACTCCCGTTGGTCATTCGCTCAGAAACAGAAGTTGATTGTTGTTTTCTTCTGCCCTTGTGAATTTAATCCCTGTGAATACGCTATTGATGAGGTGGTGGGTCTTTTCTAATTTGATGTGTTTAATAATGACAAATGTGTCATCTACGTACCAGATCCACAGGTTAGGTTGAATGCGGGGGAGGTTAGTGTGTTCTAGTCTTTGCATGACTGCTTCTGCAATGAGTCCTGAGGTGGGTGACCCCATTGGTGTTTCTTTGGCTAATGGGATGTCGTTTGATGTGAATAAAGCTGTGATGTCAAAGGATACCATAATCTGGTCGCTGCTGATTTTTTTTTCCGATAAACTATAATCCCCACACTACACAGAAGGAGTAAAGGGGACAACCTTAACACAGAGAAAAGCATTAGATAAACTCAAGAAAGACAAGAACGTTATAATCCTTCAAAATCTCCCCACCCCCGACCTCATCCCAAGACCAGCATCCCCCCTCATCCCCGCCTCCTTGACCTGTCCGTCTTCTCTCCCACCTATCCGCTCCACTATCCACCTTCTAACACTGCCCTCCGCCTCTATTTATTTCAGAGCCCCTTTCCCCTCCCCCATTTCTGAAGAAGGGTCCAGACCCAAAACGTCAGCTTTCCTGCTCCTCTGATGCTGCCTGGCCTGCTGTGTTCATCCAGCTCCACACCTTGTTATAACTGACTACCCTTCCTGTACATAATGGTAGAACGCAAAAACAACGGGAAACTCCAGACTAGAATATATAGAAAAACCACACATATGGACCAGATACTCAATTACACCAGCAACACCCCAATGCCCACAAACAGAGCTGTATCAGGACACTATTTAAATAAGCTACAAAACATTGCAGCAACCCAGAACTACACAGAGCAGAACAGAACAGGAGCAGTATCAGGCTGAAAGGCTGATAGATGTGTTACTCAATTTTTTTTAAAATTAGATACAGACTACCCACAGAGATACAATCAGATCAAGGGTCATATTTTACATCAAAGTTAATCAAGGAAGTTATGGATAGCTTAGGAATAAAACAATTCAAAATCCGATACATACCATCCAGAGAAGCAGCGAGCATTAGAACAGTGGCATCAAACTTTAAAGAGCATGTTGAGGGCTATCAGTCAAGACTATCCAGATGATTAGGATAAAGGAATTCAATTTATACCTTTTGCAATTAGGGATGAACCTAATGAATCAACTAAATTCAGTCCATTTGAATTAGTTTTTGGGCATGAGGCGAGAGGACCACTGAAATTAATTAAGGAGGAATTGGTGAGTCAGAGTTCAAAGAGCACATATTTGGATTAAGTGTCATTTTTTGTTTGGGAAAGATTAAACGGTGGATGAGTTGGCTACCAAAACAGAAATTGCTGGAAAAGCTCAGCAAGTGTGGCAGCATCTCTGGAGAGAAATCAGAGTTAACTTTTTGGGTCATGTGACCCTTCCTCAGAACTGAATTGGCTGGACAGCATTTGAAAATGGCACAGCATGTGATGAAATGGGAAGCAGACAAGATATCAAAAAAAAATCACAATTTTGCTAGAGGAGATAAAGTATTAGTATTACTTCCAGCGGTAGGTGAAACATTAAAGGTGAGGTTTAGTGGGCCTTATCAAATTGAAAAGAAATTATGTGAGGTGAATTATGTAATAAGAATGCCAGATAGAAAGAAATCTCACAGAATGTGTCATGTGAATATGCTCAAACGGTTTTTTTATAGGGAAGGAAAGCAAAAGCAAATTGTGTTACTGGTTACAACACAGAGTCAGAATTAAGTTCAGATGATTCTGAATTGGACGTTCCTCAAATTAAATTGAACAATGAGGAAGTTCTCAAAAATTGGGATAAATTACTGGTATGCTTCCAGAGGAAAATTGAAATGACTGCAAGAGTTATTGCAATCACATCGGGAGATATATGGGAACACACTGGGAAGTTCAAAGCTGATTACGCATGACGTAGATATAGGAAATGCTGTTCCAATGAAGCAACATCCTTATAGACTAACCCTTTAAATATTGCATAAATATGGCTGCAGTAACATAATTAGCTTGCTTGATCCAGCATTAAAATAGGCACAATGGTAGTTTTGAGAAGGAGAAAACCTAAAGAAACAGAGTCTATTTTGAACAAAGAATCTTACAAATTCAAACACAGGGAATTATGTAAAACAACAGCTGGAGAGAGCTGAGGGAGACAGTTAATTAAGAAATGTCTGGTAACAGACCGCCTGAAGTTTGTAACAGGCATTAAAAAGAATAGTACGATCCCACAGAAATGAACACGGCTTACAAGTTAAAAGAATGGCAAGATTATGGCTTGTAAAAACCTAGAAGATCAGATCAGTTCATTGCGTTGTGAAAGTAATTGAGTTTTAGTCTTATAAATGAAAAAGCTGTTGTCATATTAGTTTAAAAGGGTCAGAGTAGAGGCAGTAAATTTCATTTCAGAAGACAGTATGTGACCAGAATGAGTTGTAATGTAGCTGTAAGGTAGAGAGGGAGTGTCAGTCTGACCTGCCAGGATCAGGTGGAATTTATTAACTAAAGAATGCTAGCAGTAGGTGAAACCGTAAAACTTTACATATAAATAACTTTATATTAGAACTAATAATATGAATCTTATAGCAATTAGTAAGAACTTCCTTTTGTACCTCCTGTGATTAGGACAATAGGATGGTGTGGCATGGTGGCTCAGTGGCTATCACTGCTGCCTCACAGCGCCAGGGACCCGGGTTCAATTCCACCCTCGGGCGACTGTCTGTGTGGAGTTTGCACATTCTCCCCGTGTCTGCATGGGTTTCCTCCGGGTGCTCTGGTTTCCTCCCACAGTCCAAAGATGTGCAGGTTAGGGTGGATTGGCCATGCTAAATTACCTGTAGTATCCAGGGGTGTGTGGATTAGACATGGGAAATGCTGGTTTAAAGTCGTAGGGGAATGGGTCTGCGTGGGATCCCCTTTGGAAGGAACGGTGTGGACTTGTTGGGCCAAATGGCCTGTTTCCACACTGTAGGGATTCTATGAATAACATAAGTAACAGAATTTGACAGGGATAGCACTGAATACAATGGATAACAGAATTTGAGCAGCCGTTAGAGAAAAGCAAATCTGAGAAAGAGTATAACTATTAACTGTGGAATGTGAATTAATGGGATGCACTGTAAGATTCCCAAAGCCTGGTGATTACAATCAGGAACAAAAACAAAGTTGCTGGAAAAGCTCAGCGGGTCTGGTAGCATCTGTGAAGGAAAAAACAAAGTTAATGTTTCGGATCTGGTGACCCTTCCTCCGAACTGATGGTGGCTGGGAAAACAGCAGTTTATATGCAGAAAAAAGGGGAGGGGGGTGGGGTAAGGAGTAAATGGTAGGATAGAGCCTAAAGAGAGAGAAGTGCAGTCGGACAGACAAAGAGTTGCTAACGATCAGGCTGGGAGGGTGAGTAGTTGTTAATGGGGACTGTTAGTGACTAACAACAGGGGGTATGTAATGGCAGGCTATGTGGTAACAAGGCCTGGTGTTGGGGGTAGGGGGCTGGGACATGGAGAGTTTAGGCCTTAAAATTATTGAACTGGATATTGAGTCCGGAGGGCTGTAGGGTCCCCAAGCGGAAAATGAGGTGTTGTTCCTCCAGCTTGCATTGGGCTTCGCTGGAACACTGCAGCAAGCCAGAGACAGAGATGTTGCCAGGGAGCAGTGTGGTGCATTGAAGTGGTGGGGAACAGGTAGTTCAGGGTCTTTTTTTGTGAGCAGAATGTAGATGTTCCACAAAGCGGTCACCTAGTCTACGCTTCATTTCCCCAATGTAGAGGAGACCACATTGTGAGCAGCGAATGCAGTAGACTAGATTCTGGGAAGTGCAGGTGAAGTGTTGCTTCACCTGGAAGGTATGTTTGGGCCCTTGGATTCTGGGGAGGGAGGAGGTAAATGGGCAGGTGTTGCACCTTCGCCGGTTACAGGGGAAGGTGCTGTAGGGCTGTGGAGGAGTGTTGGGGGGGGAAGGAAGAGTGGACCAGGGTGTCCCGGAGGGAACGGTCCCTGTGGAAGGCGGACAAGGGAGGGGAGGGGAATATGTATCTGATGGTGGCATCTTGCTGGAGGTGGCGGAAATGGTGTCTAATGGTCTTCTGGATGTGGATACTGGTGGGATGGTAGGTGAGGATAAGGGGAACCCTATCACTGTTGCGGGAGGGAAGAGAAGGGGTGAGGGCAGAAGTGTGGGAGATGGTTCGGACCTGGTTGAGGTCCCTCTCAACAATGGAGCTGGGGAATCCTCGGCTGAGGAAGAAGTTGGACATTTCGGAGGCTCCTTTGTTGAAGTTGGCCTCATCTGAACATATGCGACAGAGACCGGGGAACTGAGAGAATGGGATGGAATCTTTACAGGAAGCGGGGTGTGAGGATGTATACTCCAGGTAGCTGTGGGAGTTGGTGGGTTTGTAATGGATATTAGTGGCCAGTATATCCCCAGAAATGGAAACAGATGTCATGGAAGGGAAGGGAGGAGTCAGAGATAGACCAGATGAAAGTGAGGATCGGGAGGAAATTGGAAGTGAAATTGAAGAAGTTTTTCAATTCCAGACGAGAGAGGGAAGCAGCACCAATGATATCATCGACGTATTGGAGAAAGAAAGAGTTGTGGGTGGGGGCTGGAATAGGCCTGGAACAAGGAATATTCCACGTACCCCATTGAAGAGACATGCATAACTAGGACCCATGCAGGTATCCATGGCCACCCCTCTTACCTGAAGTAAATGAGACGAGTTATAAGAGAAGTTGTTGAGGGTGAGGACAAGCTTGGCCAAGCGGAGGAGGGTGGTGGGTGGGTGGGGATGGTTATGGTCTTTGCTCCAGGAAGAAGCGGAGAGCCCCAAGACCCTCCTGGTGGGGAATGGACATGTAAAGGGATTGCATGTCCATGGTAAAGAGGAGGTGGCTGGAACCGGCAAACTGGAAGTTTTGAAACCAACGTAAGGCATCAGATGAATCATGGATGTATGTGGGTAGGGATTGGACCAGCGAAGAGAAGACTGAGTCAAGGCAGGAAGAGCTGAGTTCTGTAGGGCAGGACCAGTCTGAAACAAAGGGTCTGCCCAGACAGTCCTGTTTGTGGATTTTTGGGAGGAGGTAGAAGCGAGCTGTGTAGGGCTGGGGGACTATCTGCTTGAAAGCAGAGAAGGGGAGATCACCAGATGAAATGAGATCAATTACCATAGTGGATACAATGGCCTGATGTGTCATGGTGGGGTCATGGTCCAGGGGAAGGTAGGAGGAGGTATCTGAGAGCTGGTGCTCAGCCTCTGCAAGGTAGAACTCAGTACGTCAGACTACAACAGCACCACCCTTATCAGCAGGCTTAATGACAAAGTCAGGGTTAGATCTCAGTGCATGGAGTGCCATCAGTTCGGAGGGAGATAGGTTGGATTTGGTGAGGAGGGGGACAGAGAAATTGAGGCAACTAATGTCACGTCGACAGCTCTCAATGAACAGATCAATTGCAGGTAAAAAGCCAGAGGGAGGGATCCAGGTGGAGGGAAAGTGTTGGAACTGGGCAAAGGGCTCTGTGGGACGGGGAGAGGACTCTTGTCCAAAGAAATGAGCACAGAGGCGAAGAAGGTGGAAGAAGAGTTCGGTGTCATGTTGTGCCCGAAATTTGTTAAGGTGGGGACGCAGAGGAATAAAGCTGAGACCTTTGCTGCGTACGGAGCATTCAGCATCGGAGAGCAGAAGGCTGGGAGGGATGATGAATACCCGACAGGAGGTGGGGGTTTGGGGAGAGGGGATGGAGTCAGAAAGAAGGGAAAGGGAGGAGAGGAAGGTCCCAGAGGACCATGAGTATTTTTGAGTTGGTGCATCTTGTGGCCTTGATGTCTGAAAGGAAAAGAAAAAGTTTCTTGTTAGCATGAAGAATGAGCCGGAGGATGAAGTGGAACTGCAGTGTGGTGTAGCCCTGAGCCAGCACGTTGCGATGCTGTTGGAGAGAAAGGTTGAGAGTGTGTATGTGGATCTCAGCATGCGGCAAGAGCAACAGTCCGTGGAACGCTGAACATCACGGAAATATCTGTGATCCTTGGAGGATTCAAAACATGAGGGATGAAACTTCCAGTGGAATCTACGTGGGGTGAGTCTGATCCAGAGGCAGTCACTGAGGAATGTGATATGGCTGTGGAAACGAGTTTTAGCAAATGCTTGGTCAAACACCAGGAGTGACAGTGAAATTAATGTCGGTGGACAAGAAGAAAGATTGGAACAGAAATCCCATCGGAGAGAGGAGCAGACCTTCTTCAAGGTGGGCATGCCTAGAAGAGATGTGGCAGTGAGTTAAATACTAAATAAAAACCAAAATAACTGCAGACTCTATAAATCAGGAACAAAAACAGAAGTTGCTGGAAAAGCTCAGCAGGTCTGACAGCATCTGTGAAGGGAAAAACAGAGTTAACGTTTTGGGTCCAGTGACCCTTCCTCAGAACTGATAGTAGCTGGGAAAACGTCAGTTTATACGCAGAGAAAAGGGGAGGGGTTTGGGGTAGTGAGTAAACGATAGGATAGAACCTAAAGAGAGAGAAAAGAAATTGGACAGACAAAGAGTTGCTAACGATCAGGCTGGGAAGGTGAATAGTTGTTAATGGGGACTGTTAGTGACTAACAACCGGTAGTTGTGTAATAAAAACAAAGTTGCTGGAAAAACTCAGCAGGTCTGGCAGCATCTGTGAAGGAGAAAACAGAGTTAACATTTCGGGTCCAGTGACCCTACTTCAGGTAATGTGTAATGGCAGGCTATGTGGTAACAAGACCTGGTGTGTGGGCTGGGGGACTGGGACATGGGACAGTTTAGGCCCTAAAATTATTGAACTCGATATTAAGTCCGGAGGGCTGCAGGGTCCCCAAGCAGAAAATGTGTTGTTGTTCCTCCAGCTTGTGTTGAGCTTCACTGGAACACTGTAGCAGGCCAGAGACCCAGATGTTGGCCAGGGAGCAGGGTGGTGCGTTAAAGTGGCAGGCAACAGGTAGTTCAGGGTCTTTTTTGCGAGCAGAACGTAGATGTTCTGTGAAGTGGTCACCCAGTCTACACTTGGTTTCCCCAATGTAGAGGAGACCACATCGTGAACAGCGAATGCAGTAGACTAGATTCTGGGAAGTGTTGCTTCACCTGGGAGGTATGTTTGGGCCCTTGGATATTGGGGAGGGAGGGGGTAAATGGGCAGGTGTTACATCTTTGGCAGTTGCAGGGGAAGGTGCTGTGGGGGGATTTTGGGGGTCAAGGAAGAGTGAATCAGGGTGTCCTAGAGGGAACAGTCCCTGCAGAAGGCAGACAAGGGAGGCAAGGAGAGGGGAATATGTATCTAGCGGTGGCTCCCCTACCGCACCCCCCCTCCCCTTTTTTCTGCATATAAACTGATATTTTCCCATGCACCATCAGTTCTGAGGAAGGGTCACTGGACCCGAAATGTTAACTCTGTTTTTTTCCTTCACAGATGCTGCCAGACCTGCTGAGCTTTTCCAGCAACTTCTGTTTTTGTTCCTGATTTACAGCATCCGCCGTTCTTTTGGTTTTTATTCTGATGATTACAATGTCTGGTAAACGTCATGAGATCATGACGAACCTGGGGCTGTCCAAAAATTCACCGACTCCCTCAGCTACCTGGAGTATACATCCTCACACCCTGCTTCCTGTAAAGACTCCATCCCATTCTCTCAGTTCCTCCATCTCCATCGCATATGTTCCAATGAGGCCAACTTCGACAAGGGAACCTCCAAAATGTCCACTTTCTTCCTCACCCGAGGATTCCCCAGCACCGTTGTTGACAGGGTCCTCAACCGGGTCCGACCCATCTTCTGCACTTCTGCCCTCACCCCTTCTCTTCCCTCCACAACAGTAATAGGGTTCCCCTTATCCTCACCTATCATCCCACCAGCATCCACATCCAGAAGATCATCAGACACCATTTCCGCCACCCTCAGCAAGATGCCACCACCAGATACATATTCCCTCCCCTCTCTTTGCTTTCTGCAGGGACCATTCCATCTGGGACAGTCTGGTCCATACTTCCTTCATTCCCACCAGCCCCCACTGCCTTACGGCACCTTCCCCTCCAACTGGCGAAGGTACAACACCTGCCCATTTATCTCCTCCCTCCCCAGTATCCAAGGGCCGAAACATACCTTCCAGGGGAAGCGATACTTCACCTGCACTTCCCGCAATCTAGTCTACTGCATTCGCTGCTCACAATATTGTATCTTCTACATTGGGGAGACAAAGTGTAGTTCAAGGTGATTGCTTCACAGAACATCTACATTCTGCCTACAAAAAAGACCCTGAGCTTCCAGTTGCCTGGCAATTTAACACACCAACCCTGTTCCCTGGCCAATAGTTCTGTCCCTGGCTTGTTGCAGTGTTCCAGCGAAGCTCAATGCAAGTTGGAAGAACAACACATCATTTTCCATTTGGGGATCCTGCAGCCCTCCTGACTCAATATTGAGTTCAATAATTTTACGACCTATACTCTCCCATGTCCTATCCCCCGCCCCCACACACCAGGCCTTGTTATCACATTACATAACCTGCCATGACATAGTACCTATTGTTAGTCACTAACAGTCTCCATTAACAGCTATTCACCCTCCTAACCAGACCATTATCAACTCCTTTGTCTCTCCAATTGCTCACCTCTCTCTTTGGGCTCTATCTCCACCTATTGTATACTTCTTACCCCCTCCCCCAACCCTATCTTCTGCATATAAACTGACATTTTCTTAGCTACCATCATTTCTGAAACGATACAAAACATTAACTCTGATTTCTCTTCACAGATGCTGCCAGACCTGCTGAGCTTTTCCAGCATCTTCGGTTTTTGTTCCTGATTTACAGCGTACATTGTTCTTTCGATTTTTATTAAGAATGGGTTGTTTGTTGTGGCAGCCCATGTGATGACAAGGCCGGGTGTATGGGGTAGGGGGCTAGGACATGGGACAACTGCTTAAGCCCTAAAATTATTGAACGACTGGAGTACAATGTGGGAAAGTGTGAGGTCATGCACTTTGGTATGAAGAATAAAAACTTGGACTATTTTCTAAATGGGGAGAAAATTCAGAAGTCTAAAGTGCAAAGAGACTTGGGATTTCTAGTCCAGGATTCTCTCAAGGTAAACTTGCAGGTTGAGTCAGTGGTCAGGAAGGCAAATGCAACGTTGGCATTTATTTTGAGAGGACTTGAATATAAAAGCAGGGATGTACTACTGAGGCTTTATAAGGCGCTGGTCAGGCCACATTTGGAGTATTGTTGGTGTTGGGCCCCATATCTCAGGAAGGATGTACTGGCCCTGGAGCGGGTTCAGAGGAGGTTCATGAGAATGGTCCCAGGAATGAAAAGCTTAACATGTGAGGAATGTTTGAGGATTCTGGATCTATACTCATTGGAGTTTAGAAGGATGAGGGGGGGGGGATCTAATTGAAACTTACAGAATACTGAATGGCCTGGACAGAGTGGATGTTGGGAAGATGCTTCCATTGGTAGGAGAGACTAGGACCCGAGGGCACAGCCTTAGAGTAAAGGGAAGACCTTTTAGAATGGAGATAAGGAGAAACTTCTTCAGCCAGAGAGTGGTGAATCTATGGAATTCACTGCCACAGAAGGCTGTGGAGGCCAGGTCATTTAAGACTGAGATAGATAGGTTCTTGATTATCAAAGGGATCAAGGGTTATGGGGAGAAAGCGGGAAAATGTGGTTGAGGAACTTATCAGCCATGATTGAATGGTGGAGCAGACTTGATGGGCCGAATGGCCTAATTTCTGCTCCTATGTCTTATGGTCTTATGGTCGATGTTAAGTCCAGAGGGCTGTAGGTCCCAATCGGAAAATGAGGTGTTGTTCTTCCAGTCTGCTCTGAGTTCTGCTGAAGCACTGCAGCAAGCCTGAGACAGTGATGTTGGCCAGAGAACAGGGTGATGTATTGAAGTGACAGGCAACTGGAAGCTCAGGGTGTTTTTGCAGACGTAACCTGGATGTCCGGCAAAGCAGTTGCCCCAGTCTGCATTTTGTTTCCCCAATGTAGAAGAGACCACATTGTGAGCAGTAAATGCAGTAGACTAGATTATGGGAAATGCAGGTAAAGCACTGTTTCACTCGAAGGTGTGTTTGGGCCCTTGGATAGTGAGAAGAAAGGAAGTAAACAGGCAGGTGTTACACCTTCTGTGGTTGCATGAGAAGGTCCTGGGGGGAGGGGTGAAGGTGTTGGGAATGGAGGAGGACTGGAAAAAGCTGTCCCAGAGGGAGTGGTCCCTGAGGAATCCTGACAACGGACGGAGGGGAATAAATTCTGGTGGTGGCTTCCTGCTGGAGGTGGTTAAAATGGTGGCTAATGCTCCTTTGGATGTGGATGTTGGTGGGATGGTAGGTGAGCGTGAGGGGGGTCCCTGCTGCTGTTATGGGAGGGAAGAGAGGGGGTGAGGACCAAAGTGCAGGAGATAGGTCAAATACAGCTGAGGGCCCTGTGAATCACTTGCAAGTTTACCCTCAATGTTTATCTTCTCCCTCTTTATTAATTTATTCTTCATCTTTTGTTGGTCTTTAAACTTTCCCACTCTTGTGGTTTACCACTAATTTTTGCCACGATGGAGCAGAGACCCTTCTATCTTTATGTGAAGGAAGCACAAAGCATTTCCCTGAACTTTAGTTCAGCAACCTCAGTCTGATTTATTGAGCTGAATCATCCATTGTAGAACTGAACAAGTCGTCAGAGCAGGCAAGGTGCAGATTCCATTTAGTATTTCATAAATAATGGAGATGGGGGCATACAAACTGCATTCTGTATCTAAATTGGGTCAACACTGATTGAGTGGCTGCAAATGACACCAGGAAACTGCAAGGATCACTTGGACAACAATACAATATTACATCCTCATAGACTGGCTTATGTGATTACCAAGGGGATGAAAGGTTAGCAGAGATATGCAGGAATGTAGAGTTGAGGTTAAAAATTACATCAGCTATGATCTCATTGAATGGCAGAACAGGCTCAAAGGACCGAGTGGCATATTATTGTTCCTAATTGAATCGCTAGTGTAGAAACAGGTCCATTCAACCCAACATGTTCACACCAACCCTCCAGAGAGCATCCCACCCAGACTCATCCCCCTAACCCTATCCCTTAGCATTTCCCACAGCTAATCCACCTAGCCTATACGTCCCTGGACATTATAGGCAATTTAGCCTGACCAATCCACCTAACCTACACATCTTTGGACTGTGGGAGGAAACCCATACAAACACAGGGAGAACATGCAAACTCCACTCAGACGGTTGCCCAAGTCTGGAATTGAACCCAAGTCCCTGGCGCTAGGAGGCAAAGTGCTAACCACCGAGCCACCATGCCACTTCCAAAACATACCCAAGATTCTTGTTACTGCAGTCAATTTCTATATCCTGATGTTAACAGGACATGAGAACTTCCTCAAAGAGGATTCATTACATTACTACAGAGAAAGAGACCAGATATACTTTGAAAGAGGCTTACTACGAGGTTTACAAAGTACCAGTCTTCTCTCTGGAAGTTGAGCCTTTTTCCCTATACTAACCTAGGACCCCAGCCCTCAGTATTTCAATCATGCATGACTTGCTGTTAAGAGGGACTTCCCAATAGTTGGAGTTCTTAAAGTGATGTGCAAACAAAGGTGATGTGATTTTTTTTTAAAAAAGAAGCTTTCCCACATAGTAGTTAGGGTTTGAATTCACTGCCTGGAAATGTGGGGGAGCAATGTTGAATTGTTCATTCAAGAGAGCATTGGATGATGATTTGAAGAGAAATATGAGGAAAAGGCCATTAGGGATTTGAACCAGTGCAGACACAATGGGCCAAATGGCCTCCTTCTACGCTGTAACAAATCTGTGATTCTATGGTTCAACTGGCTGTGCTGCACCGGGACATTGCCAGCATTGCTGGGTGTAACTCAATGATCCCTTGTTAATCTCAAAATAGTGGCTGTGTGTTTCCCATAGGTCAGGGTTATCTTCCAATCAATCATCCATCAGTCAGTATTGACCTTAATAGCTTTAGGCCATAAGACGTTGAACGATAATATGTAGGAATAAAAGTAGGTAATTCAAGAGGAGGTAATGCGTAGTGATGTTATCGCTAGACTATTAATCTCGAGACCCAGGTAATATTCTGGGGATGTGGGGTCGAATCCTTCCATGGCAGATGGTGGATATTGAATTCAGTGGAAAAAATAATCTGGAATTAAAAGTCTAATAATTGTCAGAGAAAAACGCATTTGGTTCACCAATGTTCTTTAGGGAAGGACACTGCCATCCTTACCTGGCCTACATGTGACTCCACACCCACAGTAATGTGGTTGACTCTTACCAATTAGTGATGAGCAAGAAATGCTGACCTAGCCAGTGACACCCATATCCCGTGAATGACTAAAAACAAAAAAAAAAGTCAGCCTATCAAAGCTGCTCTGCCATTCAATGAGCTTAGAATAAACCCTCTAAGTCCTTGCTTTGGAATATTATTCAAGCTGAAACAGAGATTGGCATGGCTCAGTTTTATTGAGTGAACATCCATTGATGGTAATTCATTTGTTACAGCCAATGGCTTTCATCTGAACAATAACCTCTACCAAATAAACAGTGGCATGCCATCATTAGCTGACATGTTTGTCAAACAGTTGAGCAGCACCATTAGATCCAGCACTAGGTTGATGGGAGCATTTTCATGGATTGTTTTCTTTAGAAAGTCAGGATTATTATAGTTTGCTAACGTTGCTGGGCACTGTGGCTTTTCTTTGAGAACTCCAAAAGTATTCACTACGTGTTCTGCAAATTTGGGGTGAGTATTGGGACAGTAGCCGAAGTTTCTCAGTTGCTGCATAATATTGTTGTGGCGGTTTATCATTTGGTCATGTTCTCCACGACATGTTGCGATCTAGACAACAAACAATCAGGTGAGTCAGTATTCTTTGTTACAGAGAAACCTGCTCTAATGTTCTTCACCACATGCTGTTTACTGTAACGTGGAGAAAAATGAAGAGCAGTCTAAACAGAGATGAGGTTGCTCTTTACAGGCTAAAGTAATTCTATTTGATTGTGCACATTTTACTTCATTTGTTAGTAAGCAAAGGAAACACAATATACCTGCTATAAGCAATATCTCGTACAACAAAAAAGCATTACTTTAATTGATAAGTTGGCCAAGTAAGGAATACAGCCGAACTAAAGTCGCTATACCTAAGATTCTCCGCTGTCACAATACTAACCAGTGATAATATTTGGAAGAGATAGTAGGAACTGCAGATGCTGGAGAATCTGAGATAACAAGGTGTGGAACTGGATGAACACAGCAGGCCAAGCAGCATCAGAGGAGCAGGAAAGCTGATGTTTCGGGCCTAGACCCTTCTTCAGAAATGTTTGGAAGAGTTGGTTCTTACACCATGTTAATGATAGGTGAACATAACCTTGTTTCTTTGCTGCCCCAACTGTGCAGTCAGCACAGAGGAAAGCTTCCCATAAACATCTACTCCATCATTTCTGATGGCACAGTGTTCTCTTTGCTAACATTATTTCAACGGCATATTTTAAAATCACTTCACCCTTGGTCTCTACACTCCTTGCTGTATTTTCATGCAGTGCCATTACTCAATGCCTCAGATTCAACTTTACACCAAATTAAAACAATAGAGACAGTAAGGACTACAGACACTGGAAGCTGAGTCAAAAAATGTGGAGCTGGAAAAGCGCAGCAGGTCAGACAGCATCCGAGGAGCAGGAAAGTCAACATTTCAGGCTGAAACCCTTCATCAGGAATCAAATAATAGATGAACAGACAATAGCTGGGGACCATCCAAATAGGTTAATCTTTTCACAACTTATTCTCAGCTCTGGGGTTCAAAAGTCTTAGCTTATATTAAAGCATAGGCATACAATAAAAATCATTAAATATATATCTTCCTTCTAATTTACTAAGAAACTGATGACTGCATGCCAATATAACTAGTAAATGTCTTTCAGGAGACATTTTTATTTATTTAAATCAAGCTAGTCATAGATGGTAAACCAAACACTTACTAAAAAGCCTATTTTTTTCTACCTATTCATTTTCAGTTGCATTAATCAAATTGCAGTAAACTACTCCTTTTAAATTCATCAAGGATTATTTTAAAAGCAAACATTTTTTTTGAGAATACAATATATTCTACAATGATGATAAACTATGCAGGATCATGGCAGATTTTGTTGATACCTAAGAAGAAATTTGAGCAAAATAAACACAACTTGAAACTTATATAGTTTTGTCCGCAATGTGTTTGCGATTGGAAACTCTATTTCCTAATGCTATTAGGAAAGTGAACACGATGCAATATTTAAAACTTTAAAATGGTGCCTATTAGGTGAAAGATGAATGAAATAAATATAAAAAGATTGAAGCCTTACAACATAACCGAGGACTTTTTGAAAAGCGAAAGTGGTTAGAATTTCACAGACAGAATGGCTTTCTTCTATTATAACCATTCTATGAGTGAAATAGAATGATCAAGAATGTAGACGGTGGCCATTCAGCCCATTGGTCTATGATGAATACTGACACAGCAATGAACCTCAGGACCCTGGGGAGACCCAACAGTTGGACATGCACAATGGTCCCCATGAGGAGTATGAATATTTTGATAGCCACTTTTATCCTGCCAGATTGCTGCATGATTCCCTGTGACACTGACCTCAGAGCCATAGAGGTGTGAGCTGTTTACCCTATCCTCAGACTAATTGTTACTGATAGCTTCAGCAGGTGTAACTTTAAGTAAATCAGCTGGAATGTTATAGTTCAACAGTAACCAGAAGATTGCTCAAGCTCAACTGCCCACCCACCCTTCCTAGCTCACTCTCTATCTGCGCCATTCACCCAATAGCAACACTTAACCCTCTTGACAATATTCCCCCCACTCGTGGAAAGTCATATCTTCCTGAGTCACCTCCTGGAAACCCTGGCTCTGTCTGACCAATGTCAGCATTGCCAGAGAGCACATATAAGGTGAAGGAGAACGAGCACTGTTAGGCAGGGTAAAGGGGATGATTTGAACCCGTGAGAAGGGAGTGATACATGAGCATTTTCAGGAAAATGAATGTAGATATGCAGTGCTGGGGATTTAATTTAACTCAATTTAAACCAGTCACAGAACATAAGACTGACCATGTGGGTTTTTATTTTAAAAAGAATCCCTACAGTGTGGAAACAGGCCCTTCAGCCCAAACTAACCCTCAGAGCATCCCACCCAGAACCATCCCCCTATAAACCACCTAATCTACACATCCCTGAACACTATGGGCAATTCAGCATGGCCTAGCCACCTAACCTGCACATCTTTGGACTGTGGGAGGAAACCAGAGCAGACACACAGAGAACGTACAAACTCCACACAGACGGTTGCCTGGGGGTGGAATTGAACCTGGGTCCCTGGTGCTGTAAAGCAGCAGTGCTAACCACTGAGTCACCATCAGTTCTCTGAAAAAAACATATGGCTTTGCTGAACTCAAGCACATCTAAGTATTTATCTAACAATTATTTGTAATTATGTTAAATAGTTGAACGAGTTAATCTATGAATTTAATGGAATACTTTTTTTTGTCACAGTTCTGGTTGATTCTTCTGCCCTGGTTTAGAGGAAAGAAAACTTAAAATTCAACAACTAGTAACCTAACTCACTAGTGACTGGCTCTAAACTTCAAATCTCACATGTTACTGTCTCCTGCTACTTTCCTGGAGCATTCCTTGTTTTATAAAATATCAGAATTGCACTTCTTCCATCACTGCACTCCATTTCCTCACTCAGCAAATTCTCTGAGTTAAATACTCTCTAGAAGCAAAGGTCCATCAAACTGAACATGAGTAAAATCCTCTCATACTTGTACGAGCAAAAATTCCAAACACCTTAGCTCCTGCTGACTAGATAACCAGTTCTAACCAGCCATCTAGTTATCTTTGTAGCTGTCACTAGCCGGTAGCTAGTTTACCATTAATAATTTGAAAGAAACTACAAGTCAAGGACTAAATGTTAATATAAAACTTGACAGGCAATCAACACTTAAAACTCGCTCACTTACAAAATTCCCTGAATTAAAAACTCTGTAGAAGCAGTACACTGTCATGCTGATCTATTCTATTCTGCTCAAACTTCCCTTTTTGGACAGTGCATTCCCAATCATAGTGTAAAGAAATATATCCTCATGCCACTTCGGAGTTTTTGCCAATTTATGTTAAATATTTGTCCTCTGGTATTCAAACCTTCAATCTGGCAGCAGTTTCCCTTTGTTTACCCCATTGATACCCATCAGTGGGATTTTAAACACAGCTATGAAATCGCCTCTTAGCCTTCCCTGGTCTATAGAAAACAATCCCAGCTTCCTGAGTAAACAACTCCTAATTTGTTCATTATTTTATACGGATCACTTGATCTTCTTAATATTGTGTTTTACAACTACAATACTTTGTAAGAGGTCTTTCACTGTCTGTGTCTTGCCGTCACTATCTTTTAGTACAAGCAGTTGACCCTCTCTCACACCCTCTCCTTCTGTTGCTACATATTTCTCTATCTCTCTTTTCTGTTCTTTTTTACAAGTATTCAAAGGCCTGTTTTGGGGGTGATGGCACTGCAAACGCTGGCTTGGTCTTAATGCCTATTTCTTGTTTTTACAGTGACCTTTTCAACTTCGACAACCAAAAGACTCGAGAAGAACATGAGTTTTGCTCAGATGTACAGACCTGAGTGGCTTTCTCAGGGATGTTCAGCACTCTAAACCCATACAGCCGAGGTCCTGATGTGAAGACGTAAGTCAGAACCCTGCGATCTAATTGGAAGGCGATTTCTCCAATCAAATTCCTACGAGCTACATCTTCTGTAAAGTAAATAATAGAGTCATCAGGGATGGCTGTTTTGAGTAAGCTCCTCAATGTGGTACAATCATTTTCATTTCTGTGGGCACATGCTAAATAGGAGCAGGCTTCAACCACCTCAAACTACACAGCAAAGAAAAAAGATCCATCTTGTCATTTGAATTAAACTTGAAATTTGCTTTTAACAAAGTCACAAACTAGTTCCTTTAATTAATCCACAATCTAAGTAACATTTAATTGTATTTCATTTCTAAAAGCTTCCCTGCCATTACAATTAGACTGACTGACCCATAGTTACTGGATTGATCTTTGAAACTTTTTTAAACAATGGTATCATTTGTTCAATTCTCCCATCCTCTGGCACAAATCCCTGCATCTCACGAGGATTGGAAAATTATGGCCAATGCCTTTTCATGGGATGTGGGTTTTGCTGGCAGAGTATTTGTTGCCCAAATCTAAATTGGCCTTATAGGAAATTGGTCAGACATTTCAGAGGGCAGTTACAAGTCAACCTCCATTAGAAATGAGTGACCATTTTATCCAGACATTTAGTTTGATTGAGAGATAGTAGGAACTGCAGATGCTGGAAAATCTGAGATAACAAGGTGTAGAGCTGGATGAACACAGCAGGCCAAGCAGCATCAGAGGAGCAGGAAGGCTGACGTTTCGGGCCTAGACCCTTCATCAGAAATGGGGGAGGAGAAGGGGATTCTGAAATAAATAGGGAGAGGGGGTAGGCGGATAGAAGATGGATAGAGGAGAAGGTAGGTGGAGAGGAAACAGACAGGTCAAAGATGCGGGGATGGAGCCAGTAAAGGTGAGTGTAGGCGGGGAGGTAGGGAGGAGATAGGTCAGTCCAGGGAGGACGGGACAAGTCAAGGGGGCGGGATGAGGTTAGTAGGTAGGAGATGGGGGTGCGGCTTGAGGTGGGGGGAGGGGATAGGTGGGAGGAAGGACAGGTTAGGGAGGCGGGGACGATCTGGGTTTTGGGATGCGGTAGGGGGAGGGGGAATTTTGAAGCTTGTGAAATCCACATTGATACCATTGGGCTGCAGGGTTCCCAAGTGGAATATGAGTTGCTGTTCCTGCAACCTTCGGGTGGCATCATTGTGGCACTGCAGGAGGCCCAGGATGGACATGTCGTCTGAGGAATGGGAGGGGGAGTTGAAATGGTTCACGACTGGGAGGTGCAGTTGTTTATTGCGAACCGAGCGTAGGTGTTCTGCAAAGCGGTCCCCAAGCCTCCGCTTGGTTTCCCCAATGTAGAGGAGGCCACAACGAGAACAGCGGATGTAGTATACCACATTAGCAGATGTGCAGGTGAACATCTGCTTGATGTGGAAAGTCTTCTTGGGGCCTGGGATGGGGGTGAGGGAGGAGGTGTGGGGACAGGTGTAGCACGTCCTGCGGTTGCAGGGAAAAGTGCCGGGTGTGGTGGGGCTGGAGGGGAGTGTGGAGCGGACAAGGGAGTCACAGAGAGAGTGGTCCCTCCGGAAAGCAGATAAGGGTGGGGAGGGAAAAATGTCTTTGGTGGTGGGGTCAGATTGCAGATGGCAGAAGTGTCGGAGGATGATGTGTTGGATCCGGAGGTTGGTGGGGTGGTACGTGAGGACGAGGGGGATTCTTTTTTGGTTGTTATTGTGGGGACGGGGTGTGAGGGATGACTTGCGGGAAATGCGGGAGACACGGTCGAGGGTGTTCTCGACCACTGAGGGGGGGAAGTTGCAGTCCTTGAAAAACGAGGACATCTGAGATGTACGGGAGTGGAATGCCTCATCCTGGGAGCAGATGCGGTGGAGGCGAAGGAATTGGGAATAGGGGATGGCATTTTTGCAGGAAGGTGGGTGGGAGGAGGTGTATTCTAGGTAGCTGTGGGAGTCGGTGGGCTTGAAATGGATATCAGTTTCTAGGTGGCTGCCAGAGATGCAGACAGAGAGGTCCAGGAAGGTGAGAGAGGTGTTAGAGATGGTCCAGGTGAACTTAAGGTTGGGGTGGAAGGTGTTGGTGAAGTGGATGAACTGTTCAAGCTCCTCGTGGGAGCACGAGGCAGCGCCGATACAGTCATCAATGTAACGGAGGAAGAGGTGGGGTTTAGGGCCGGTGTAGCTACGGAAGAGGGATTGTTTCACGTAACCTACAAAGGGGCAGGCATAGCTTGGGCCCATGCGGGTACCCATGGCCACCCCCTTTGTCTGTAGGAAGTGGGAGGAATTGAAAGAGAAGTGGTTGAGGGTGAGGACGAGTTCGGCTAAGCGGATGAGGGTGTCAGTGGAGGGGGACTGGTTGGGCCTGCGGGACAGGAAGAAACTGAGGGCCTTTAGGCCATCTGCATGGGGAATGCAGGTGTATAGGGACTGGACGTCCATGGTAAAGATCAGGTGTTGGGGACCGGGGAATTGGAAGTTCTGGAGGAGGTGGAGGGCGTGGGTGGTGTCACGGACGTAGGTAGGGAGTTCCTGGACCAAGGGAGAGAAAATGGAGTCGAGATAGGTGGAGATAAGTTCAGTGGGGCAGGAGCAGGCGGAGACAATGGGTTGACCAGGGCAGTCAGGTTTGTGGATTTTGGGAAGGAGATAGAAGCAGGCAGTGCGGGGTTGGGGAACGATGAGGTTGGAGGCCGTGGGTGGGAGGTCACCTGAGGCGATGAGGTTGTGGATGGTTTGGGAGATGATGGTTTGGTGCTCGGGGATGAGGTCATGATCAAGGGGGCGGTAGGAGGAGGTGTCGGAGAGCTGGCGTCTGGCCTCGGCGATGTAGAGGTCAGTGCGTCATACTACAACTGTGCCTCCCTTGTCCGCGGGTTTTACGGTGAGGTTGGGATTGGAGCGGAGGGCTGCACGTTCTGCGGGGGAGAGGTTGGAGTGGGTGAGAGGGGTGGAGAGGTTGAGGTGATTGATGTCTCCACGTCAGTTGGAGATGCAGAGGTCGAGGAAGGTAGGAGGCCTTGGGGTGGTGTCCAGGAGGAGGGCGTGTGTTGGAGGCGGGAGAAGGGGTCAGTAGAGGGAGGGTTAGGTTCACGGTTAAAGAAGTAAGCGTGGAGGCGGAGGCGGCGGAAAAACTGCTCTATGTCCAAGCGTGACCGGTATTTGTTGATGTGTGGGTGGAGGGGGACAAAGGTGAGCCCTTTACTGAGGACTGACCGTTCGTCCTCAGTAAGGGGGAGGTCTGGGGGGATGGTGAAGACTCGGCAGGGCTGGGTGCTACAGTCTCCTCTGGAGCTGCTGGCTGTGGGGGCGATGGGTGGAGCGACGTCGGCGTCGGCTGTGGGCGGAGTTGCGTTAGCATCGGTGATGGGCGGAGCGGCGTTGGCGGTGGGTGGAGTTGCATTGGTATCAGCGGTGGGCGGAGTGGCGTCGGCGGTGGGCGGACTGTGGTAGGCGGCGGCAGCAACGGTGACGGTAGGTGCGTCTTCAGTGTCTGTGGTGTTGGCCTCGGAAATGGAGGCGGTGGCATCAGCAGCGTTGGCGTTCGCTGTCCCGGAAGTGGGGTACCCGGCGGTGGCGGATGTGACGTCATCTATGGGTTCTCCGACAGTGGCCTCATGGCCAATGGTGGCGGGCACATTTTGGGGAAGGTCCTGGGTAGGGTTGGGGATTTGGGGGGTGGAGGAAGCCCGTTTTGGGTGGCAGGCACCAGTAAGTTTACTGTACTTAACGGTTTTTAGTGTCCAATAAAGCTGAGTAGAATTGTGAGTTCAGGTTGTGGATCCTACGAAGAATAAAAAACAGGAGAGGTCCTTTGCAGGTCTGGGAGAGGGAGGCTCTGAGCTGGGGTAGGCTTGATTGTAGTGCCCGGAGATGTCGGCGCATTGCTGTGAGTGTGTGTTTCATGAGTTGCAGGGAGAAACACTTCTGAAGGATCTCAATGCTATGAATGTAGACATTGTCACGGTTGGGGCAAATTGGGAAGGCCTGAATGTGGACTGCAGTCCATTGGGGATGATCTGGTTCTGTAGGCAGGTACTACGTAGGGTGATGTGGCTGTAGTACCTGGTTTGCTTCAGGACGTGGTCAAGCAGTTTCAAAGCCGAAGAGATTATGAGAGAGTTGCAGTGGGAGAGAAATCCACTGAGGTTTGTCCGGAGGGAGGAGGGTAACTTCTTCAGGGTAGGCATCCTTAGAAGAGGCTTTGCAGTGGGGTTAAAATTGTATCAGAGATAGTAGGAACTGCAGATGCTTGATTTGGACATTGCCAAGCAATTTATCTGTTCAAAACCAGATGGAGGTGGACTTTCTCTCCTGGAAACTGGCCAATGAGTTCTCTTTTCAAGTCAGGCCTTGTAGGACTCCTCTGCTGTGTCATGTCTGCATATTGGCAGCAATTACAATGGCCCGCTGCTCCAGATGCTCGAGAAAATTTTAACTGTTTTGTTGAGGTGTGGCTTTGTTTTTTGGCTTTTGCTGTGGGCTAATCTAAAGTTCCTCTGTTCAGGATATGTCCTGAGTGAGACTATGCAATTGCCTTCACTTGAGTAGTGTTCTAAGCTCAATTGGCCTGGTAAGGGAGTCCACTTCTGTCAGAATATCCTGTAACTCATAACTTCCATTTGCCACATTTACTAGTGAAATAGCCAGATGTAGTGCCAGCTTGAAGTTCATTTGAGCTTCAACAAGTAGACACTTTTGCATGGCCACACCATTAATCGCAATCTCTCAGCATCTCATTTAGACCAGACTGCCTTTGTCAGTCACCTTAACCGCATCAAAAAAACCCAATACGGATTCCCCTCTTCCTCAAACTGCTGAGTAAAACCGATAGCATCTCAGAATTGAAGGAGGCTTTGGGTTGTAATATTCCTTAGCTAAATCAGTCAACTCTTGAAAGATTTGAGTATCTGGTGCCTCATGGAAATTTCGGCTCCTAATAACTAAAAAGGCTGTGGGTCCATAAGCTGTCAGGAGAATTGTGCATTGCTTTTCAACTGCCCCAATGTCATTTTCCCAGAAAAAGATAACACATTATTTCCTCATAGTAAGGCCCAATCTTTGACGGCAGGGTCAAACAAGTCAAACTTCCCAAATAACCGCGTGATGCCAGAAAATTTTACCCCAACTCAAAGTCAACTGTTGCAAATGAATCTAGACGTGTGTTTTTCTCTCGTTGCCACTGAAATGACTCCACGAAGGCCAGTATTCCATCACCAAGTCACCTTTTACTTACACATGCACAGTACATGACACTGACCCATCTGACTCCTAGAGTGCACAGAAACCCTGACACTCCTATTTATATCTGTCAGCCAGGGCTCCCTGATTGGACCGGATTAACAGCCCCAATCAGAGAGCTCATATTCTATGATTATTTACCTGGCTGACCTTGTTCAAATCACTACAAATTCCACCAGTAGAGATGGTAGGATTTGATCCCATGTCCCCAGAGCATTCGCCTGATCCTCATAAATTTCCTCTATACGTTCTAGCCGTTAGGTTTAGAATGGATGAATCTGATTGTATTACCCTTCACAAGTGGTCTCTCTCTCCCTACTTGTGTTCGTCGTGGTGGAGTTGGTAATCTTGCTCCATCAGGCCCTCGCTTTGGACCTCTTTGTGACCCAGCTATTGGACAGGAAAACCGAACTAGTCAGCTCAAGCTACATAAGTACAACACTAAAAAAATCACAGCCGAGCATTGTATTAATCAATCCATTACAGGATAGTGATACTGAATTAGTTAAATAAAAAGAAAAACTGAAAATGTGAATCAATCCTGGAAATACCAAACACTTGCTCTGATACAAAGGATTTTTTTTTGGGCAGACACACCTTTACAGGTCGTCTCTGTGTCTGAACATTTATTGCATATTGTGCACCTTCCAATTCGAACCTAACAGCGTGAGCTGTGCAGTTATTATTAGCAAGGGGGCTTCCTTTGTAGATCTCGGAGCACATCAGAGCCTTAATGGCCACACTCCACTATAATACAAAGTTCACTCGCTTCACTTCATCCTCTCTCCCAGCTTCTTGAACTTACCCTCTTCCCCTGCCACCTCCTTGCTGGAATCTGACATATTGCCTAATCCAGGCAATGAAGTCAGGGTTTCTTTTTATTGGAACAGTCTGGTGCTGCCAAACCAGGGAGTGCCAGCCCTCTCAGGTGGGACCTCCTCCCAAGTTGGGGCAGAAGTCCTGCTAAGTTTCTCCAACAATTTCTGTTTTGGTCAAGGTTGAAAGGCTCGTTGGTGATTTATAAATGTTGAGAGATCTGGGGCAGGGGAGAATTGTCTTAAAGCAATTGATACTGCTCCTAGTCAGGAGTGTGGGGGGCTACTATTTTTGTGCCTGAAGAGTGTGGGGAACAAGGCTTTCCATATAATCCTGCCCACCATCACTGTATTTATTGAAGTCTTCATTTGTGTTAACTCACCTGCTCCACGTCTTCGGCCCTGTTGCTGCGCACCCATATCTGGTGCACCTGTTGTCGGGAGACAGAGAATGATATTAGAGCTACATCATGAAACTTAATCTAAGTGCTATCAAATGGAACAGAAACAGAATTATCAGAGGAGAATCTGAGATAACAAGGTGTAGAGCTGGATGAACACAGCCTGCAGAAAATGGTTTATCCAATGCCCTGCCTCTCTGAGAGTTTGAAAGGGACTTTAGTCAATTTTAACAGTTAGGTGCCATTAACATTGCACTGGCCAATTACTTCCACAAAACTGCCTCATATTATTGCAAAGTAGAGGAAATTCCAACATTTAAACATGCACAAGATACATTATAGTAACTCAGCATCTGTAATAGCACCTTTCAAACAAGCAACATTTACAATCTAGAAGGGCAAAGACCATCATCTTCAGAGTTACTCACCATCCTGACTTGGATATATATTCTCATTCCTTCAGTGTTATTGGGTCAAAATTCTGGAATTCACTTCCTAATAGTACTGTGGGGTACCTGTGCCAAATGGACTACAGTGGCTCAAGAAGGCACTGAGATAAAGAGTACTTTCTTCATTCAGAGAGTTGTGAATCTGTGGAATTCTTTACTACAGAAAGCTGTTGGGGCCATGTTCATTAGATATATTCAAGAGGGAGCTGCACATGGCCCTTGTGGCCAAATTGGATCAAGGAATTTGGAGAGAAAGTGGGAATGAGATACTGAGGTTGCATGATCAGCCATGATCATATTGAATGGTGATGCAGGTTTGAAGGGCCGAATGGCCTACTCCTGCACCTATTTTCTATGTTTCTAAAGCAGCTCACCATCACCTTCTCCCATTATGAATGAGCAAAAATGTGACACCCATCACCATGAAAGAAAAAGTTCCATAGTGCTGGGATGGCCAAGCAAATGGAACTAGATCAGATTGGGATGTATGCTTGGGACAGATAAGTTGGACAAAGGGTCTGTTTCTGTGCTGTACAACTCTATGACTTTATGAGGGAAGTTCAAGGTTTACAGTTCTGATAAAGACTGACTGGACTCAAAACATGAACTCTGTTTTTCTCTCTCTACAGGTGCTGCCAGAACTCTTCAGTAATTTCTGTTTTAGTCAAGATTTAAAGGCTAATCAATAATTCATGAATGTATGGAGGTCCAGGGCAGGGGAGAATAGCACGCTTCTTGTGGGACTCCTGTTACTCCAACCCCAAAAATAACTTTTCAAACTGTTAACCAACTTTCTGGTTGTGAGCATTTTAAAATCTGAACACACACTGCAGTTAAAGCACTCATCTGCACAATGAAACTTCCTGCCATAGTAGCAGAATTGTGAATCAGAGCGCATTCAGTCTTACACAATATTCAAAACAAGCTAGACTGCTTTATCATCTTTGACTTTCTTGTCTTCGCTGTTAAATCACTCCAAGGTTATCAATAAAATTCATTCAACAAAAAATAATGTATCTTTAAAGCACTGGGAACGTAATAAAAGCCCCAAGTTGCTTTGCTAGAGTGTTTCGAACAAAACTGAAACATCAAGTATGTTAGGAGTTATTAAGTCTGATGATCAAAGAGTTAAGTTTAAAGGGGCATCTTAAAGAAAGAAAGTGAAAATATTTAGATGGACAGGTTTGCAGAGCAATGCCAGAGCTTAGGGCTTTGGGTCACTAATGACTTGACTGCCAATATAGTCAACAATGATAGGTCCGAATCAGATATGTACAGATGTGTCACTGAGTTCTAGGCTAGGAGGATTTTACAAAGATAGGAAGGGCTGAGGTCATGGAAAAATTTGAAAACAAGGAAAATAATTTTAATATTTCCCTGTCTAGAGCCCATGTACGTCAGCAAGCACAAGAGTGGTTATGAGTGAGATTGATGTGACTGAGAACGAGAGCAACTAAGGTTTGACTGACCTGTGGGAATTATAGCCACACAGGCAGCCAAGAACTCAGATAAACTGGTTATATACTTAACAGTGATGAAGTCAGAGAACTACAAAGATAGAGCTGGAGAGTGGGACTAGCTGGATAGCTCTTTCAGGAGCTGGTACAGACACGGTGGGTCGAATGGCCTCTTTCTATTGTGTAAAATTCTGTGATTCTAAGATGATGCAGGATGAATAAGTTGATCTTACAGAGATCACATCAAACTGGGTGGCAACGTAAGTCATGAGGGTACAAGGAGGCCTCAAAAGAACTTGAATCAGTTAAGTGAATGGGCTAGAATGGAATATAATGTGAGTAAGTGTTGAAAAGATGAAAAGGCAGAACATTTCTTAAATGATGAGAGGTTGGAAAATGTGATTCAAATAGGACCTGGGCGTTTCTGTTCATTGGTTGCTTAAAGTTAGCATCCAAATGCAACAAGAATGAGGGGTAACTTCATTAGAACTACAAATGTTTTACAGGATCTAACAGGGTCGATTTAGATAAGATGTTTCCCTGGTTGGTGAGTTTAGAACTGGGGAATGTAATGTTAGATTAGTTTCATTTAAGACTGAGACAAGAAGGAATTTCTTCACCCAGAGGGCGGCAAATCTTTGGAATTCTTTACTGCAGAACGATGTGAAAGCTCAATAGTTGAGTGGATTCAAGACAGGAACTGATTCCTGGACAATAATGTTATCAAGGATATGAGATAGTGCAACAAAGTGGCATTAAGGTAGATGATCAGCCACAAAATGTTGTGGACAACCTACAGCTCAGTAAAAAGGAAGAAGAAGAATAGTTCAATTTTGTCACAGACAACTTGAATGGGAGATAATGATTTGATAACAGCAATGTCGGTACTCTGATGAGACAGGAAATCTAATTACAGAGATTCGAACATACAGTTCTGAGAAAGATAGACACAGATAGAGAAGCAGCAATACGTTCAAGGACTTTGGAAAGACAGAGGGACTGTAGTTTTATTTTTGAGATAAGGGCTGGTGATGGTACAGATGCGATTTTGCACTAAAACAGTGCTAAAACTAACATGAGCTGCAGTGTCACATTTTGTGGCCAATATTCCTGTGGTGGGAAGATTAACAAAATGTATGAAACAAGCTACTGATCAGCTTTATCAATATTGCACAAAAGCAATGTTATCCCAGAGGTGTTCACCCTGACACCCTGGCACCAACACACATTCCCATAGCCTGAGTATCAGCATGGAATTGAAGGTTTTCTGGTGTTAACTCACCTGCACCCTGCCCACGAGGACATGGTCCTGCTCCTCCTGCGTGACAGAGAATGAAATTAGTTCTAAGTGCTTTCGTTATTGTCATGATGATATAAAGCATGGGCTATTAGAATCATAGCATCATACAATTACAATATCATACAGTAAAGAAAAGGCCCTTTGGTCTCCACTAACAAAATCTACTCTAAATTTATACGAGCCCCACTTGCCAACACTTGGCCCACAGCATTGAATGTTATGATCTTTCAAGTGCTCGTCCAAGTTATTTTTAAAGGTGTGAGGTTTTCCACCTCAATCATCTTCCTAAGCGATGCATTCCAGACTCCCACCACACTCTGGGTGAAAATGCTTTCCGTCAAGTCCCTTCTAAACCTCCTTCCTTTCACCTTAACATTACACCCCCTTGTTATTTTCCCTTCAACCAAGGTGAACAGCTGCTTCCTACCCTGTCCATGCCCCTCAAATCATTTACATCACTATCAGGTCTTCCCTCAACCTTCACTGCTACAAAGAAAATACCTAAGTTTATACAGAGATAGTAGGAACTGCCGATGCTGGAGATTCTGAGATAACAAGGTGTAGAGCTGGATGAACACAGCAGGCCAAGCAGCATCGGAGGAGCAGGAACGCT
>NC_063333.1:4370049-4382948 GCF_021869965.1 Rhincodon typus
TGATCGGTAGCCACAGGCTCACACAATTGTTACAATACAGCAGGAGGGCATTGGGCCCATGGTGAGTATACTGCCCCCTTGCTGCTCAGTTTAATCAACATGATCCCACCATCATCTCTCCCCTCACGCTCCACCCATCCTCTCCCATGTTTAATTTCATTGAAGCTTCTTTTATTTGCTCATGGGACACTCATTCTGCTCATTGTCTTCCACTTTGTGAAGCAAAGAAAACCAAAAGGATTGCTAATACCTTAGGGATTGAAACATGAGCCTTTTGTGGAGGCGGTGGGTATAGGATTCAATTTATTTAATATTTTAAGTGAGATTCTGCAACAGATAAAAATAAACTGGATGTAATGTTGATGTCATCCCTGTGGGGTACAGGGTAGGCACTACATATGAGTGAGAAAGGATTTTACATTGGCCTTGCTGGCTTGAAAGGAAACCTCTAAAATTAAATGTTTTGATAAAATGCATTAACAAACAGTAATTCACCAATGATCCTTCGACAGCATCTTCTGAACTGACAACCACTTCCATCCAGAAGGACAAGGACCACCTGAAAGTTCCCCTCTGAGCCACTCATCATCGTGACATGGAAACATATCGCCATTCCTTCACTGTCGCTGGGTCAAAATGCTGGAATTCCCTCCCTAAGTCCATCCTGGGTCTACTTACAGGGGGTGGACTGCAGCGCTTCAGGAGTGCAGCGCACCATCACCTTCTCAGGGCATCTAGAGACAGGCAAAAAATGCTGACCCAGCCAGCAATGCCCAGAAGCGAATAAGACATTAAAAAATTTAAAAAGCAAAACTGATTGTTTGCAAAAATTATTCATGTATAAATAAATTGATCAGTGTCCTTGAGGTGGTGTCTTGCAATGGAATGCTTTGTCGAGAACACGCAGATTTTTGAATTGATTTGTTATGAAATTTTGGTCTTTCATGTTAATTCTTAATTTTTATTTAAATAGAAAAGAAGTGAATATGCGGACTGTATGGTAAGCGTGTCATAGAGTCATACAGCATGGACACCAACCCTTCAGTCCACAATGACCATATTCCCAGATCAAAATAGTCCCACTTGCCTGCATTTGGTCCATATCCCTCCAAATCTTTCCAATTGACGTACCTGTTCAAATAACTTTGAAATGTTCTAATTGTGCCTGCATCCACCAATTCCTCTGGCAGTTCATTCCACAAACAAATCACTCTCTGTGTAAAACTTTCTTCTCTCAGCTTAAAAATATGCTCTCTAGTTTTGAACTCCCCCACCCTAGGGAAAATGCCTGTACTATTCATCTTATCTATGCCCCTCATAATTTTGTAAACCTCTACAAGGACACCTCTCAATATCCCATTCTCCAGTGAAATAAATCCAAGCCTATATTTATAACTCCAACCTTCCATTCCCAGCAACATCTTGGTCAATCTCTTCTGGACCCCGTACAATTTCATAACATCATTTGTACAGCAGGGCGACCAGAACTGTACACAGTACTCCAGAAGAGGCCTCACCAACGTCCTGTACAACCCCAACATGACGTCTCAACTCCTAAACTCAAATGTCTGACCAATAAAGGCTGAAAATGCCTGTGAACCACCCTCTCTACATGTGACATAAATTTCAAAGAATTATGTACCTAAACCCCTAAGTCTCTCTGTTCTACAATACTACCCAGGGCTTTACCATTAATTGCATAAGTCCTGCCATTCTTTGTATTACCAAAATGCAACATCTCGAATTTATCTAAATTTTACTTGATCAATTGGTCACATACAAGCCGATAGGGGTTGGTTAGTTTAGTTGAATGGAGGCTGGTTTACAATGCAGAGTATCACCGACAGAATGGGTTCAATTCTCCCACTGCCTGAGGTTACCATGAAGACCTCTCTTTCTCATTGTCTCCCTGTGCCTGAGGTCTTTCTGTGACCTTCAGCTTAAGTGACCATCAGTTTGGTAAAACGATGGTTGCAATTGGAGGTTGTTCACAATCTTTGCTAAACATGTTTTATCCAAAAATGACAATCTGCTACCAAGGAACTTCTACAGACTGCCGATGTACCAGGCTAGATATGTTTGTGCTGACTCACCTCTACGCTGCCTGGGAGGAGGACAAGGTGCATCAGCTGTCTCTGAAATTTAATACAGACAAATACATTTCAATCGGGAGAAAAACATGAAAAGTGATATAAGCTAATGGTAGAAATTTAATGGGAATGCCAGGAAAAAAAGGAGTGATATGAAATATATTGGCACAGGTTGTTGAAGGCTGTTTAAGAAAATCCGGAATCACTGATTTCACAAATAGAGTACACAAACAAGGATGTTTCACTGAATTTTAGAAAACACTGTTTCAGGCTGAGCTGGATACTTGGGTGCAATTCTAGGGTGACATTTCAGGAAGGTTTCAAGGTTGTTGTGCAAGTGAAGAGGAGATTTACTACAAATGTCAAAGGCAGGAAAGAATTCAGGGAGTTGGAGGGACTACAGTATCTGGGGTGGGGTGTTCTTAGAGCAGGGAAGGTTTAGTAGAGATTTCACAGATAGTGATATTAAAAGTTATCAATAACTTTGATAGAGTAAAGAAGAAAATAAGTATTTTGCACGGTCGGAGGCTCAGTGAAGACATTCCACACAGATTCCAGCTCCCATCATCCTCAGAAATTCTGAATTTCAGCATAAACAGCGAGAAACAATTCCCACAATGTGTTTGCCCAAGACTTTGTAAACATGAAGGGCCCCATCATTTTACATATTAGGAATGGACTGATTAGGGATAGTCAGCATTAATTTTATACAGGAGAGGCTTTGTCTCACAAACTAGATTAAGCTTTTCGGGAAATGGCAAAAATGATTGATCAGGGCAGGGCATTGGAAGGGTCTGAGGAGCTCTGAGGTAGGGTCATTCGCCCTGCAATGTTAATTCTGATGTCTCTTCACAGATGCTGCCAGACCTGCTGAGCTTTTGCAGCAATTTCTGTTTTTTGACGACAAGCACATTGTGCATGGGTGACGGTCTTGTGTTACTATCACTAGATTATTAATGCAGAAACTCAGCTAAACGTCCCTGGGACCTGCATTCAAATCCAGATAGGGCAGATAATGGAATTTGATGGTGAAAAGATAATGGATAAAGAAGGAATCTGGAACTTAGAATTTATTGATGGCCTTGAAACCATTGCCAATTGTCAGGAAAAACAGATTTGGTTCATTAACGCTCTTCAGGGAAGGAAATCTGCCATCCACAAATGATCTGACCATTTCTCCCCATTCCCTTATACTCCAACATGGCAGCAGAGTAGGAATCCTGAGCTGCAGTTCATTCGCTGTATTTTTTAACTGTCTTTTCGCTTGTCGTTTTTTTCCTTCTTTCTTCTTACATCCCCTAAGAAGCCTTGAGCAAATTGAGGAGTCCCGGCCTCAGCACAGGCTCCTGGCTTTGAGTTGAATCCAGAGCGGAACCCCAGCACTTCCAGCCTCGAGCTGAAGCACTGCATGGACTGGGGGCGAGGGCTGGCACAGTCTAGGTGCAAGGACATTTATTGCAAACTTTTTATTTCTTTACTTTTCTAATTTATTCCTCTGATTTTGTATGTTTGTACTAAACTGCGCAAAGATCTGTAATATTGGGCTTTTTATTTCTTCAATTTTCTAAAGTTTCTCCTAATAATTTGTACTTATGAATCAGTACCTTGTTACATTTGTACCCAAGATGGTGTCATAAGTGGTGACTTGGAAACTTTTCACTGTACTCATGTGAGTATAGAGATAGAGTTAGGTATAGAGAGAATGGATAGTCAGAGACTTTTTCCCAAAGCAGAAATGACTATGACGAGGGGGCATAATTTCAAGGTGATTGGAGGAAGGTATAGGGGAGATGTCAGAGGTAGGTTCTTCGCACAGAGAGTGGTGGGCGTGTGGAATGCGCTGCCAGCAGTGGTAGTGGAGTCAGATACTTTAGAGACTTTTAAGTGACTCTTGGATAGGCACATGGGGGATAGTAAAATGTAGGGTATGCAGGGTAGAGTGATCTTAGTAGGATAATAGGTCGGCACAACATTGTGGGCTGAAGGGCCTGTACTGTTTGTTCTATGTTCTATGTTCTAGCACATGTGACTTTAGACCCAAGCACTGTGTTGACTCTGAACTGTCCCCTGAAGTGGCCGAGCAAGACACTCAGTTCAAGGGCAGTGTGAGAAGGGGGCACTAGTTGCTGGCCATCCAGCAATGCCCATGTCCCACCTTCCAGGAGGTCCATGCAACATTGGAACATTACTCCCAATGCCAGGCAGTGCAGCAAGGTGAAACTGAGAGACAAGGATGTTGCAGGTTACAGAGGGACATAGATAAGCTGCAGAGCTGGGCTGAGAGGTGGCAAATGGAGTTTAATGCGGAAAAGTGTGAGGTGATTCACTTTGGAAGGAGTAACAGGAATACAGAGTACTGGGCTAATGGTAAGATTCTTGGTAGTGTGGATGAGCAGAGAGATCTCGGTGTCCATGTGCATAGATCACTGAAAGTTGCCATCCAGGTTGATAGCGTTGTTAAGAAGGCGTACAGTATGTTAGGTTTTATTGGTAGATGGATTGAGTTTCAGAGTCATGAGGTCATGTTGCAGCTGTACAAAACTCTGGTGCGGCCACACTTGGAGTATTGCGTACAGTTCTGGTCACCGCATTATAGGAAGGATGTGGAAGCATTGGAAAGGGTGCAGAGGAGATTTACCAGGATGTTGCCTGGTATGGAAGGAAGGTCTTCTGAGGAAAGGCTGAGGGTCTTGAGGCTGTTTTCGTTAGAGAGAAGAAGGTTAAGAGGTGACTTAATAGAGACATACAAGATGATCAGAGGATTAGATAGGGTGGACAGTGGGAGTCTTTTTCCTCGGATGGTGATGGCTAGCACGAGGGGACATAGCTATAAATTGAGGAGTAGATATAGGACAGATGTCACAGGTAGGTTCTTTACTCAGAGAGTAGTAAGGGCGTGGAATGCCCTGCCTGCAAAAGTAGTAGACTCGCCAAATTTAAGGGCATTTAAATGGTCATTGGATAAACATATGGATGATAATGGAATAGTTTAGGTTAGATGGGCTTCAGATTGGTTTCACAGGTCGGCGCAACATCGAGGGCCGAAGGGCCTGTACTGCGCTGTAATGTTCTATGTTCTATGTTTCTATGTTCTAAGGAGAATGAAGGTGTGACTTGAGGCCCAGTACACAAAGTGGGGTTTCAGAATCTTGGAGCAGTGGGACCAGTTCTGAGCCAGATCCCCAGTGAATGCCCAGACTCCACAGAGATAGTGGATGATGTCCCTATTGCAGTGTTGGAGAGGTTTAAATGCAGCGGCTCATTGGCTAATGCAAGTATCTCATTCCTGCCCAAGGAAAATCACTCATCCCTCCACCATCATGGCACTCCGGCTGTAATGTACTGCTCCAGGCAGCACAAGGATCATGTGGAATTTAAAGCTGGCTCTCTTTTGACTTACCACCTGCAGGCGGACACACATTCCTGAGCGGAGGTGCAGCTGTAATAAGACAGAGAATGGAATTACATTTCATTCATTTAAATCCCAATTAGAATTACATGCAATCAAGGATGGGAATTTATTTCCTAGGGGGAGTACAAACCACCCACCTTGGTGTTATACAGATTTAGGTAAATGCAAAAACTCCTTATGGTTTACAGTTAGGCAAGTTATTCAGTGATTACATTATGTAGTTTAGTAAATGTGTAATTGAGCAGCCTTGGAGGGCCAAATGGTCGACCCTTTCAAAGTCCACTCCCACTCCTGAAGAGCTGCATCTCATGTCTTTGAATATCCAGTGTACTTTGTAAAACTCAATTATACTCGCCACAAAGTTAACTCAACAAAAACACCGAAGTCAGACTCCTGCTCATTGACTACAGCTCCGCCTCAACACCATTATCCCCTTCAGACTGATCTCAAAACTGTGACCTTGGTCTCAGCTTCGCCCTCTGCAACTGGACCCTCAACTTTCTGACCCACAGGCCACAATCAGTGAAGATAGGTAACTGCACCTTCTCCACAATAACACTCAACACTGGGGTCCCCCCAAGGATGTGTTCTCAGCCCCATACTGTACTCCCTGTACACCCACAACTGTGTTGTCAAATTCCAAATGAGCACCATCTACAAGTTCGCTGGTGGCACCACCATAGTGGGACAGACATCTAACAATGCCAAGTCATACTACAGAAGGGGGATAGAGGGCTTGGTGACATGGTGCAATGAGAACAATCTGTCTCTCAACTTCGGCAAAACTAAAGAACTGATCACTGACTTTAGAAAGAAAGGAAGAGAACACGCCCCCATCTACATCAATGGAACTGAGGTTGAGAGGGTGAAGAGCATCAAGTTCCTTGGAGTGACGATAACCAACGACCTGTCCTGGACTTCCCCTGTAAATGCGACAGTCAAGAAGGCACAACAGCGCTTCTTCTTCCTCAGGCGGCTCAGGAAATTTGACATGTCCATGAGGTCCCTCACCAACTTCTACAGATGCACCATTGAAAGCATACTGTCCGGGTGCATAAAGGCCTGGTATGGCAACTGCTCTGCTCAGGACTGTAAGAAACTACAGAAGGTGGTGTGCACAGCCTAGACTATCATGGAGGCCAACCTTCCATCCATGGACTCCATTTACACGGCTCACTGTTGCGGAAAGGCTGCCAACATCATCAACGCACCTCGGTAGGCAGGCAGAAGATACAGAAGCCTGAACACACGTACAAGACGGTTCAGGAACAGCTTCTTTCTGGCTGTTATCAGGTTGTTGATTGGACTCTCGCCTCAAATAATGTGACCTGCAATGTAACCTGTACGCCTCTAAGTCTTTTTGATCTGTACATCCTTTCCTTGCTGTGATCTGCCTGTACCGCTCACTGTATTTCGGTACACATGACAATAAATCAATCAAAAAAAAGTCCGATTATTATTGCTGCTTCCGTGTATCATTCTGTGTTGACCCACCAGTGAATTTGGACGGTGTGCTACTCCCAGCATCGGAGACCCTGCTGGCTCTGCTGATACCGTGAAGGAATGCAGTCCAGGCCATGCCACACAAAGACAAGGAATTGCACAGGGATGAATTGCAGACTGTAGAAGCAGTGTCCATAATCACAGGCATTTCTGTAACCACCTTCATGGGACTTGCATGGTACAAGAGGTCAAGGGTCAGGGAGTTCATGTGGATGGACGGCTGCTTTGTAATACAGAGTGACACCAACACCGTGGGCTCATTTCCCCTATGAGCTGAGAGCTGACCCTCCCACTTCAGGCTCAATCTGACCCTCAGGTCAGACTCATCTCCACCTCTTTGTCTCTCTCTGTCTCTGTATTTCTGTCTCTGTCTGTCTCTCTCTCTGTCTCTGCTGGGATAGCAGCCTATGGTATGGTGGCAACTTTCTTTCTTCAGGGATGAAGGACCCCATCAAGATGGAAAGGAGAATGATACAGACGTTGTTTTGCATGTTGCAATCCAGGATGCAGGGAGGACAATATGCAGATCTGACAATTAGACTTTGCGAAGCTAGGAAGAGAGTTTAATAATGGGATCTCAAAGATAATAACATCTGGAATGTTCCGAGTGCAACGTGGTCGAGAGATGAAGAACAGAAGAAAAGGAGGATCAGTGTCAGGCAGGGTGTGACAGGGAGGTCTTCAGAATCTTGGAGCTGTGGAACCACATCTGAGCCCAATCCTGTCACAATGTGCAGATTATACTGAGGATGGCTGATAACGTCTTAGGTTTGGGCAAAATGATGCAGAGATTAAAACTCGATGCTGATTGATTATTTGAGGCTGATCAATCATACACATCATCATTTTTATCCCTGTGCTCTCCCAACATGACTCTCTGGGACTAATGTGCTGACACAGACAGCCTAAGGATCGGTGTGGAGTTAGAGGTTACTTTTCCAGGGACTTACCTGCACCCAGATGGCTCCAGTCTGATGGTATTCGTTCTGTTGGAATAAAACATAAAGTACAAATTGAAATAACTAACAAAAGTGCGATCAACATAGAAACACAGGGAGAGAATTTACTTCCCAGAGAGTTGGTCACTTTCTCCATTTTAACGGTCCACCCCAGTGACTTCCTCTGGTCACAGGAACTCACGCCCTCACTCAGTGCCAGTACATCGATTCAGTGCCCAGGTTCCTAATGCTGCTGGTCATGTGGATTATCAGTGATCGGTAGCCACAGGCTCACACAGTTGTTACAATACAGCAGGAGGCCATTGGGCCCATGGTGAGTATACTGCCCCCTTGCTGCTCAGTTTAATCAACATGATCCCACCATCATCTCTCCCCTCACGCTCCACCCATCCTCTCCCGTGTTTAATTTCATTGACGTTTCTTTCATTTGCTCATGGGACACTTATTCTTCCCATTTTCTTCCACTTTGAGAAGCAAAATAAAACCAAAACTATTGCTAATACCTTAAGGATTGAAACATGAGCCTCTTGTGGAGGCGGTGGGTATGGGATTCGATTTGTTTAATATTTTAAGTGAGATTCCGTAGCAGATAAAAATAAACTGGGTGCTATAGTGATGGTCATCCCTGTGGAGTACAGGGTAGGCACTACATATGAGTGAGAAAGGATTTTACATTGGCCTTGCTGGCTTGAAAGTAATACTGAGGAGAAGGAAGCCTCTAAAATTAAATAGTTTGATAAAATGCATCAACAAGCAGAACTTCACGAAAGATCCTTCAACAGTATCTTCTGAACCGACAACCACTTCCATCCAGAAGGACAAGGACCACTTCGAGCCACTTACCATCCTGACATGGGAATATATCACTGTTCGTTTGCTGTCGCTGGGACAAAATCCTGGAATTCCCACCCTAAAGACATTGTGGTTTTTCCTACAGACACATGAACAGCATCAGTTCAAGAAGGCAGCTCACCACCACCTCAGAGCATCGAGAGGTGGGCAATAAAAGCTGGCCTAGCCAGCAATGCTGGAAGTGAATAAAACATATCAAAAAATTTAAACAGCAAAACTAATTGTTTTGCAAAAGTATTTCATGTAGAAATAAATGACAGTGTCCTTGCAATGGAATGCTTTGTCAAGAAAATCCAGATGTTTGAATTGATATGTTAGAAAATTTTAGTCTTCCATGTTAATTTTTAATTTTTATTTAAATAGAAAAGAAGTGAATCTGCTGGCTACATGGTAACTGTGTCTAACTTGTCACAGAGTCATAGAGTCATGCAGCATGGACACAGCCCCTTTGATGCAACAGGTCAACATTGACCATGTTCCCAAACCAAGCTAGTCCCACTCACCTGTGTTTGGTCCTTATCACTCCAAACCTTTCCTTTTGATGTGCCTGTTCAAAAGTCTTTTAAATATTCTAACTGTGCCTACATCCACCACTTCCTCTGGCAGTTCATTCCACAAATGAACCACTCTCTGTATAAAAAAGTTACCCCATGTTCTTTTTAAATCTTTCCCCTCTCAGCTTAAAAATATACCCTCTAGTTTTGAACTCACCCACCCTAGGGAAAAGGCCCGTGCTATTCACCTTATCTAGGCCATTCATGATTTTGTAAACCTCTACATGGTCTCACCTGAACCCCTCTGCTCTGGTGAACAAAGTCCCAGCCCTATCCAGCCTCTCTTTATAGCTCAAACCTTCCATTCCTAGCAACATCTTGGTAACTAATATTCTTGAGTAGATCTGTAGCTAGGGTTGTGAATGCTGTGGTTGGTTTGCTCGCTAAGCTGGTTCATTAGTTTGCAGACGTTTCATTACTCTGCTGGGTAACATCATCAGTGCAGCCTCCGATGAAGCATTGTATTTACACTCTGGGGTCCGTTGGAGTTGATTACCTCATTGCCGGTTTTTCTTTGCTGTTGTGTGTATGTAAGGTATAATTCTATGTGTTTATTGATGGCCTTCTTGGTGGAGAACCAGGCCTCTAGGAATTCCCGTGCTTGTCTCTGTTGGCTTGTCCTAGGACATTGTCCCAATCGAACTGGTGGTCCTGTTTGTCTGTACATATGGAGACGAGTGAGTATTGGTCGTGTTTTTTGTTGCTAGTTGGTGTTCATGTGTTCTTGTAACCAGTTTTCTTCCTGTTTGGCCAATGTAATGTTTGTCGCAGTCCTTGCATGGAATTTGTATAGTAGATGGTTCTGCCCATAGTGGGTAAGGGGTCTTTGGTTCTTGTTAGAAGATGGCGTAGGGTTGATGTAGGTTTGTGTGCCACTCTGATGCCCAGTGGTTGAAGGAGTCTTGTGGTCAGTTCAGATACGTTCTTGATGTGCGGTAACATGACAAATGTGTCGGGGCGGACTGTATCTTCCTGTTATAACAGGGTGTAGAGCTGGATGAACACAGCAGGCCAAGCAGCATCAGAGGAGCAGGAAGGCTGACGTTTCGGGCCTAGACCCTTCTTCAGAAATTCTGAATTCAGAATGTGCTCCCAATGTCAGCCTACTCCACATGACTCTTTAGTATTGACAGCCATTTTTTATTTAGTTTTGGAAGCTTTGGAATTCTTTCCTGAAACCCCTCTGTCTATCCATTTTCCTGTCATTCCTTTAAAGCCCTTTTTAATGCATGTCTTTGACTAAGTCTTATGTCATTGTAATGCCCAACTTTTCCTTAACTGGCTGGTTTAGCAACCTTTTGTTTTAAAAGATATGTACGTGTGAGGTAACTTAAGACCATTTTTCCTTATTAAAGGTGTTATATAATTGCAACATAGCAATGTTGAGTCAAAAGATTCTTCTGTTTTCAAGAAATTTAATGAGCGCTTATTGATATCCACTTGACTTAATGGCAATCATATTCCTGCACCAGAAAGTTACAAGTTTGATACCTAATTGAAAGGTAAGCATGTGATCTAGACTGACAGTTCAGTGTAGTGATGAAAAGTGTGTTTTCTAACTTCATTTATATAATGTAGGTATCACTGTCTGGGCCAGCATTTATTATCAATCCCTAATTTCCTTTGAGGAGGTGGTAGTGAAATGCCTTCTTGAACCGCTTTAGTCCATGTAGAAACATAAAAAAATAGGAGCAGGAGTAGACCATGTAGCCCTGTGAGCCTACTCCATCTTTCATCGTGATTATGGCTGATCATCCAACTCAGTAGCCTGTTTCTACAACGCTGTTTGCAAAAGGTTTCTGGGATTTTGACCCAGCAATATATTTCCAAGTTAGGATGGTGAGTGGCCCAGGGATGGTGGGGGGATCTTGCAGGTAATGGTGTTCCCATGTATCTGATACTCTTGTCCCAGATGGTACAAGTTCTGGTTTTGGAAAGTGCTGTCTGAAGGAGCTTTGGGAGATGTTGAAGTGCCTTGGATGAGGCTTAGATGTTGAGGAGCCCATAGGACTGTTCAAAGAAGGTCAAGGAAGGGTTTAGGTGAGGGGTTTGTGGGGACAGAGACCCTGTTTGGTTTTTTTTGTAGATTTATCTTGTAATATTTTTATTTGCACTCTGTGGAACATTTCTGTAGGAATAAAAGCTGCATAACAGCCTGTACATAAAAATAATTCATTATATAACATTGAGGGATTCAGAAGAGCGTACATACATACACTTTTTTTTGTTTTGTCACTGTCATAGTTTTGATCAATTTCAAGTCAAATTATCTCTGAGGGAGTGCCACATTATTGGAGGTGCCATCTTTTGGGTGAGGCATTAAATTAAGACCATTCCTGCTTGTTCAGTTAGATGGAAATGGCCAATCCAAGGAACAAGACAACCTCAGATTCTTGAGATTTTTCTCCAACAATTGTGTTAAGGGAGAGAAAGATTTTCCAAGATTTCACGCTCTAAGTGTGTACTTACATATTTGTGATAGTGTTATGGCCTTTGCTGCAAATTGGACACCAACAGTCAGAACTAAGACCTTTTGCTTCGGAATTGTTCATCAGCAAATGGTTAGTGTGTTAGGCAGGGAGAGGAAGCAAAGAAACTGTCTGAGAAAAAGGGAAAAAAACAGTATAAGACAAGAGACCATTTTGGTTTAAGAACAAAGAATGAGATCTTTGTGAACGTAACCTAAGAGAGAGTTCTGATGAAAGGTCATTGATCTGAAAGAAATGTTAACTCTTTTACTCTCCACAGGTGCTGTCTGACCTGTTGAGTTTGACCAACATTTTTGTTCTTATTAAACAAAAAAACATTTGTATAGTGCCTTTCACAACCATAACATGTCCCAAAGGGCTTTACAACCAATGAAGTACTTTTAATTTATAATCACTGTTGTAATATAGGAAATGAAGCTAATAATTTGCACGCATGTCACAAACAGCAATCTGTTCTGCCCTGAAGGGTCAACCTAGATTTTGTGTTAAGTTTCTGGAGTGAGACTTAAACACAGAAGCTTTTAACTCAGGAGGTGCGAAAGCTATCATTGAAAATTATTTCCAACAATTTTTTGGCTGTTGGTAGAAATCAACACCCACACAGAATTCCTTTTCCCACACTCCTACACAAAAATAACACCAGTCCACAGCCTGGTGAAAACAGATGGTTGTGTTTCTCTGTCATTTTCCTTCTTTTTGATATTTGATGCATGTGAATTGAGGGAAAAAGTAAATTCCAGAAGCAGTGTATAAAGATCTCACTCTCCTCTCACTTGGAGATTTTCAAAAATTTTTCATATTGTTATTCTTATACTATGGAGTCTGCAAATCCTGATTTGACCTTCATACCCCATTCACAATGCCAAACTGAAATAATGTTCATCCTGAAATTAATCTCTTTTTCTACTATTAAGTTTCTGAATTATGTGTTCCACTTGAGTCCTGGTATGAAGCTGACTATTCACAGCATGTTGGGCTGGGAGGTTGGTTAAGTCAGAAAATACTGATTTTGCTCAATGTGAATAGAATCTAAAACCACC
>NC_063333.1:4383448-4401104 GCF_021869965.1 Rhincodon typus
ATTTTCTGAAGAAGGGTCTAGGCCCGAAACGTCAGCCTTCCTGCTCCTCTGATGCTGCTTGGCCTGCTGTGTTCATCCAGCTCTACACCTTGTTATCTCAGATTCTCCACCATCTGCAGTTCCTACTATTTCAGGGAGCAAGGAATACCTGTTGGATTAAATTGCATCTATTTCAACGCAAGAGGGCTGACAGGTAAGGCCGAAGAACTCAGGGTATGGATAGGTACGTGGGACTGGGATATTATAGCCATTACGGAAACATGGCTAAGGGAAGGATGGGACTGCGAATCAAAGGGCGGCTGAGAGTCATCACAGCAGAGTTCTGGGATACATTGCCACAGTCATCACAACTGTACAGCAGGTCAAAGAGAACCTGGTGTCAAGGTATGCACAGCTGTAGGTAATTGTGTACATCAGTACAAATAACATATATTGGCAAAGGGATGGGGTCCGGTGAAATGAGTATAGGGAGTTAGCTAAGAAGTTAAAAATCAGGAAATCAAGAGTAGTGATCTCTGGATTACTCCCAGTGGCACACGCCAGTGAGGATAGAAATATAAAGATAGGCCAGATTAATGCACTGCTGAGGAGCTGGTGTCAGGGGTAGGGTTTTCAGTTCTTGGATCATTGGGATCTCTTCTGGGCTAGAAGTGACCTATATAGGAGGGACGGGTTGCACTTGAACATGAAGGGGTTCAATATCCTCGCGGGGAGATTTGCTTGTGTTAGCCAGGAGGGTTTAAACTAATTTTGCAGGGGGTTGGCAGTCTGAATGAGAGAAGCCATTGAGAAGTCAGGGGAAAATACATTAGCCATCGAGAGCAAATTTACTATTCAGGAAGGCCAGGGACACAGTAAAGGGAAGGAACAGACTTCTGGTTTAAAGTGCATTTATTTCAACGTGCAGGGCCTGACTGGTAAGGCAGATGAGTTCAGAGCATGATTGGCTCTGGCATGATTGACTGGGATATTATAGCCGTTACAGAAACATGGCTGAGAGAAGGGCAGGACTGGCAGCTCAATGTTTCAGGATACAAAAGTACAGGCATGATAGAAGTACATGTAAGTGAGGAAGGGAAGGTGCCCTTTTGATAAGGGAGTACATAACAACAGTGCTTAGAGAGGATATTCTTAAGGGGTCATCAAATGAGACCATATGGTTAGAACTTAACAAGAAGGGGATTGTCACTCTGTTGGGACTGGATTATAGACCCTCAAATAGACAGCTGGTACTAGAGGAGCAAATGTGTAGGCAGGTTGCAGATACCTGTAGGAGTAACAGAGTAGTATGGGTTGGAGATTATAATTTCCTCTGTATTGACTGGGCCACCCAGAGTGTAAAAAGCACGGACAGGGTGGAATTTGTCAAATGTGTCCAAGAAAGTTTCCTAAATCAACTTTCCTGCTCCTCTGATGCTGCCTGGCCTGCTGTGCTCCTCCAGCTCCATACTGTGTTATCTCTGACTCCAGCATCTTCAGTTCTTGCTATCTCATTTGGATAGTCAAGGCCTGATTAGGGATAGTCAGCATGGATTTGTGCGCAAGATGTCATGTCTGGCAAATCTTTTAGAGTTTTTCGAACAGGTAACCAAGAGGATGGATGAGGGTAGGGCAGTGGATGTTGTCTATATGTACTTTAGTAAGTCCTTTGACAAGGTCCCGCACAGCAAACTAGTAATGAAAGTTAGGTCGCATGGGATCCAGAGTCAATTCAGTTGAAACCCTCCCTAATTGGATTCAAAACTGGCCCAATGGTAGAAAGCAGAGGGTGATGGGTGAATGTTCCTTGGACTGGAGACCCGTGACTAGCAGTGTGCCACAGGGGTTGGTGCTGGTACCTTTGTTATTTGTTATTTACATAAATAATCCAGATGTGATTAGTAAGTTTGCAGGTGATATAAAATTAGCAGGTATCATTGATGTTGAAGAAGATTATCAAAAATTACAGAGGGATCTTCGTCAGATAGGGAAGTGGACTGAAGATTGGCAAATAAAATTCAATACACATAAGTGTGAGGTGTTGCATTTTGGAAAGTCAAACCAAGATAGGACAGACTGAGTTACAGGGAGAGGTTGGCCGTATAGGACTTTATTAGTTGGTATGCAGGAGAATGAGGGTGACATCATTGATGTGTACAAAATCATGAGGATCATTGATAGCAGAATGCATACAGTCTTATTACCAGGGATGGGGAATTGAAAACTAGAGGGCATAGGTTTAAGTTGAGAGGGGATAGATTTAAAAAGGACTTGAGGAGCAACTTCAGCACACAGGGAGTGGTGCGTAAATGGGACTGGCTGCTAAAGATAGTGGTTGAGGCAGGTACAATAGCAACATTTAAAAAACATTTACATTGGAACATTGATGAGAAGGGTTTAGAGGGATATGGACAAAATGCGGGCAATTGAAACTAGTGGAGTGGGCACCATGGTCAGCATAGACCAGTTTGGGCCAAAGGTCCTGTTTCTATGCTGTATGTCTTTATGACTCTATGACTGGCAGCTCAATGTGCCAGGGTACAGATGATTTAGGCAGGACAGAGGTAGAGAAAATAGGGGAGGGGGAGTTGCATTTTTTGATTAAGGGCAGTATCACAGCAGTAGTCAGAGATGAAATAACTGAGGGATCATCCAGAGAAGCTTTGTGGGTTGAGCTAAGAAATACGAAGGGGAAGGTGACATTGTTGGGGTTGTTCAATAGTCAATGGGAATTAGAGGAACAAACATGCAAGGAGATTGCGGAGTCTGGTTGGAGCAATCGGGTTGTCATAGTTCGGGGATTTTAATTTTCCTAACATAGATTGGGACTGCCCATAATGTTAAGGCCTTAGATGGGGTGGAATTTGTTAAATATGTTCAGGAAAGCTTCCTCAAGCAGTATATAGAGGATTGTCCCTGGGAAGGATCCAAAACTCAACCTACTCTTGGGAAATAGGGAAGGACAGGTGATTGAGGTGACAGTGGGGGAGCACTTTGGGACCAGTGACCATAGTTCTATTAATTTTAAAATAGTTATGAAGAAGGACAGATCTGGTCCACAGGTTCAAGTTCTAAATTGGGACATGGAGAATTTTGATGGACTTAGGAGTTTGCAGGGATTGACTGGAATATTTTGTATCCAGGGAAAGGTGCCGCTGGCAATTGGAAGGCCTTTAAAACTGAGATAGCTAGAGTTCAATGTCCATATGTTCTTGCGAGGTGAAAGGCAAGGGTGGCAGGAGTAGGGAACCCTAGATGACAAGAGATATTGAGGCTTTGACCAGAAAAAAAGGCATGGCTCACGTACAGGGAGCTGGGATCAAGGGAATCCCTCGATATATATAGGGGATACAGGACTTTACTAAACAAGGAAATCAGAAGGGCAAAAAAGGGGACATGAGATAGCTTTGGCTGAGAGGATTAGGGTGAATCCAAAGAGATTCTTTAAGTATATTAAAGGAAAAAGAATAACTAGAGACAGAATATAACCCCTCAAAGACCAAAGTGAACATGTATATGTGGAACCGCAGGAGGTGGGCAAGGTCCTCAATGAATATTTCTCCTCTGTGTTTACAGTGGAGAAGGACGTGAACACTTCATAACTTTGGGAAGTTAGTGGCGATATCTTAGAGTTAGTCCATATCACAGTACAGGTGGTTTTGGAAGTATTAGAATGCATGAAGGTGGTTAAATCTCCTGGTCCTGAGCAGATATATCCAAAAACCCTGCAAGAGGCTAGAGAAGAAATTGCGGGGGGCTTGGCTGATTCAATTGCATTATCGTTAGCCATGGGCGAGGTCCCAAAAGACTGCAGCGTAGTGAATATTGTGCCCTTATACAAGGAGTGCTACAAAGTAAAAGCTGGGAATTATGGACCAGCAAACCTAAAGTCTGTGGTAGGTAAGTTATTTGAAAAGATTCTGAGGGATACGACATACATACATTTGAAAAGACAGGGTTTGATTAGGAGTAGTCAGCATGGCTTTGTGCATGGGAGATCATGCCTCACAAATTTGTTAGAGCTCTTTGATGAAGTGAGCACAAAGGTTGATGAGGGCAGGATGGCAGACGTAGTCTATATGGATTTCAGTAAGGCCTTTTTTACATTCATTAACAGGCTGAGTGTGTCGCTGGCCAAGCAGCATTTATTGCTCATCTCTAATTGCCTAGAGGGCAGTTCAGAGTCAACCCACATTGCTGTGGGTCTGAAGTCACATGTGGCCCACACCAGGTAAGGATGGCAGTTTCCTTACCCAACAATTGACAATGGATTCATGGTCATCATTAGACTCTTAATTCCAGATACTTTTATTGAATTCAAATTCCACCATTTGCCATGGTGGGATTTGAAACCGGGTCCTCAGAATGTCATCTGGATCTCTCGATTAACAGTCTAGTGAAAATACCACTAGGTCATCGTCTAATCGTCTCAGGCTACATGGTAGGCTCCTCTGGAAGGTTAGATCGTACAGAATCCAGAGAGAGCTGGCAAACTGGATACACAATTGGCTTGATGATAGGAAGCAGCCAGTAACAGTGGGAGGATGCTTGTCTGACTGGAGGCCTGAGACGAGTGGTGTGCCTGAGGTGTCGGTGCTGTGCCCATTGCTGCTTGTTATCTACATCGATGATTTGGATGAGAATGTACAAGGCATGATTAGTAAGTTTGCGGATGACACTAAAATAGGCGGTATTGAGGACAGTGAGGAATGTTATCAGAAATTGCAGCAGAAGCTTGATTAGCTTGGGAAGTGGGCTGAGAAATGGCAAATGGAATTTAATATAGATAATAAAGAGGTGTTGCATTTTGGAAAGTCAAATCCAGGTCAGAGTTTCATGGTGAATGGTAGGGTCTTAAGAAGTGTAGTTGAAGAGAGAGAGACCTTGGAGTTCAGGTGCACGGTTCTCTGAAAGTGGAGTCACAGGTAGACAGAGCAGTGCTGAAGGCTTTTGGCACACTGGCCTTCATCAGTTAGTGCATTGAGTATAGAAGTTGGGAAGTTATGTTGCAGTTGTACAGGATGTTGGTCAGGCCACACCATGGAGTACTGTGTTCAGTTTTGGTCACATTACCATAGGAAGAATGTTATTAAACTGGAAAGAGTGCAAAAGAAATGCTGCCAGGACGCAAGGGACTGGGTTACAGGGAGAGGTTGGACAAGCTAGGAGTTTTTTCTTTGGAGTGTAGGAGACTAAGGGGGGTTCTTATGGAAGTGCATAAGATCATGAGAGGTATGGATAGGGTGAATGAACTCAGTCTTTTTTTCCCAGGGATAGGGAATCGAGGAATAGAGGGCATCAGTTTAAGGTAAGAGGGGTAAGAATACATGGGAACCTGAGGGGCAAATTTTTTACACAGATGGTGGTACGCATATGGAATGAGCTGCCAGCGGAAGTGGTTGAGGTGGGTACATTAACAACATTTAAAAGGCATTTGGATGAAAAATGGATAGGAAAATTGAGAAGGATATGGACCAAGTGCATGGAAATGGGGTTAGTGTCAATAAGCATCTTGGTCAGCATGGTCCAGTTTGGGCTGAAGGGCCTGTCTCCATGCAGTCAGAGTCTGTGACCCTATAACTGACACATGAAGAAGGAATCAGACTTCAAAAGCTTGTGTCTTCAAATAAACCTGTTGGACTATAATCTGGTGTTGTGTGATTTTTTGGCCTTGTCCACCCCAGTCCAACACAGGGACTTCCACATCAATAACGATATGTGTTTGCAGGGTGACCAGTGATGGGAATTGAATGTCCAGGAGTATTCAGTTTTTATGAAGGATGGAGAAGAAGGAAAAGGTGAGGTGCTGTTGCTGACTAAAGAGGAAAATAACTACAATGGTGAGGAAAGATATTAGCTCCAGTCAAATGAAATCTGTATTCGTAGAGTTTAAAAACCAATAGTAATGTTTGTATCTAGACCCCGAACTGGTGTGGCAATGGTGGGAAGGGATAAAAGAAAAAATTAGAGATGCAAGCATTACAGGTACAGCAGTAATTCTGGGTGTCTTTCATCTGCACGTTGATAAGGCAAATTTAATCAGTGAGAATTCCATAGGGAAGGAATTCCTGTCGTGTGTAAAGGATGGCTTTCTGGATCAATACAAAGAGGTAACGACTAGAGAAAAGGCTATTATGGAGTCTAAAGGGATATTAATAATCATTAAGCAAATGGACAACTACAGCAATTCAGTTTGACAACGAAATGAGTCAAACTCCAAGGTGCAAATGAGTTGTTGATGTTAGGATTCAGCAACAGGCCATGATGTAAATTGGACGGATGAGTTGGTTTGAGGAGTTGCAAGCTCTAGACCTTATGATTTAACATTAACCAACTGGTGTTCTGGCCACTACGTACATTGACAGGCTAAGTGAGCAAAGCTGAGGAATCAATTATTGCGATTTAGTGTCTCAGGATTTTAGATCATAAATGCACAATTTCCTTCCAACTGATGTTCATGAAGAAAATCTTAATGCCTTCCAATTTAAGGTTATCTATAATTGTACTTACGGCAAGAAGACTTTGACACCTCAAGAGAATCTGCACTCATTTCACCTGCTCATTAAAGAAACAAGAAGGTCCCAGTGTTCACACTGCACAATAATGAAATTGTTCAATACTTTAACTAATTGTTAAAAATAGGCATGTTTTATAATACTGACAGGCAGATCTTAAATCACTGATTGCTCCCTGTTCGACAATGTTTGCTACTGCGTCAATTCAAGAATATGGTAAACAGGAGAAAGCATTTGATTCATATTGGAATATTTTTCAAGGAAAGATAGGTTTGCCAGCCCTGTGATATTTGGTTCCCAATTCACACCATTAATCCACAGAAGTATTCATTCCCCTCTACCTTCATATAAAGCTAATTTCTCTCTCTATTCAGTCTCAGAATTTCCCCAACAATGAAGTCATCTGTGGCCCAGTGGTAGCACTCTCATCTCTGAGTCAGGGCAATGTGGTTTCATGTCACACTCCAGAAATTTGAACACTAGGTTTGCACCCTACTGATAATAAACCAAAGTGCAATATGTATTCTCAAGAGAAAGTAAAAGATCGCAGTTCATTACAATTCTCCAGTTTTCGGGGCCAATATATACCCCTCAACAAACATTCTCATCACAATTATTCTGGTCATTTTCTCAATGTCCACATTATATAGCAGTCCTCCATCTACAAACTTTTGCTTTCACCTATACAGACCTGCAATTTTTAGGAAGACAACATACAGCTTTGCATAAAAAGATTATCCCCCATCACAACTTGTCCAAGTAATACACTCATCTCATAATTTCCTTTTCATAGAAAAAACTTCCTACACATACTCAGCCCATCCAATGGATTTAACTCAATTACTCTCCCAGACTGATGTGTTAAGTGAAAGATGTGTGCCTTCAAGACCACATTTAGAGGTGCTCTTCCTTTTCATCCACGACGGCACTCTATTATTTTAATTCACACTCCAAATAATGTCAAACCTGGGAACATTTGATTTCCATTCTTCAAAATGATCAAAGCCATTCCCTGGCCTCCTAAACCCTTGTTGAGTTTCACCATTTCCCCAGTTGTGGACGAGAATAAGTGCCTTCCTGCATAATCCCATAGACTGTCAGAACATCAACACCTAAATGCTTTCCAATTCTATATCATAGTGAAGATTAATATCAATTCAAACCTTTATAACTGTACTTACGAGTGCGATACCGTGGTTCCAGTGAGTCATAACTCATTTCAAGTGAATCTGCACTCACGCTTCTTGCTGTCATTGGACAAAGAAGATCCCAGTGTTCACAAAATTAATCAAAGTATTCAATAAACTTAGCCATGCAATATCCGAGTAATACTGCCTCTTAATATGGATGACCGATTTGAATTTGTATCTTGTTCTCTATTTTATGAGCTCTACTGAATAGTTTCTAATAAAGGTTATGAAGATATAATTCCCTTTGAGCACACAAAACACAGAAACATTCCATCTCAAATGTTCCAAAGAGGGATATATTTTCTCCTTGAATACCCCATTGTCTTTACTTACATAACACTGCCATTTCCTCCACTCTCTAATTCTCCCACTCTAGTTAAATGTAATCTGGAAGATGGGTTTATTGAAGGCTCTTCAACAAATCTTTTAGATATGCCATCGGTTTAATTTGTAATCTCAGAATACAAGGTCCTCTAGAAAACTTGTGATGTTATGTTTATACAGGGCACTGTTATCGTCAGGAGTACTGTGTGCAGGATTCGTTTCTTTATCTTAGGAAGGTTATGCTTGGCACTATAGAAGGAAGGCAGACATGAGTTGCTTTAATTAGGTTATTGGCTTCTGAGGTGAAGTTGTGTATGCTCAGTCTGGAGTTGCATGGAATTTACAAAGTTTAATTGAAACATAAGAATGCAAACTGCAGAGAATGAAAAACTCTGAATTGACCTAAATGTAGGCGTTTAAGAGTGTAAATCTTAATATTTTGACTTCTTCAAGTAGAAAAATGCGGGTAAGGGTAGGGTAGACATCTAAGGGTTGTTTTCTTTACCTTTCAGGCTAAAGGATATTTTAACTGTCATAGTGCTGTAGCACAGAGGGGGTAGCTAATTCAACTGGTTAAACTGATTAAGTAAAATTATTAAATCTAGTTTGTGAAGCAGGGCAGGCCTGAAGAGTAGAATGCTAGGGCTAAAATTCGCCCAGCATAGAGTGTGAAAATACTGGCAATTGGGTTAAGTGTGGGAATTTCGGCAAGTGTGAGAGGGAGGATTACTGTGTCTTCTTCCAGACATTTTTGCAAGGGCCTGCTTTGTGTTTGAAGTGCTGCTCGTTAGACCTAAGATTGGGCCTAGGTGAACAGCACGCTTTGTTCAGGCGGGCCAGTAGCAACAAATAGCAGGAACCTTTCTTATTCCTAAGTCTTCTAGTTGTTAAAGGGGCAGGGATGGCAGTCAATGGAGTGGTATGCTCCTCCTGTCAGATGTCAGGGATCAGGAAGCAGTAAAGTATCCCTGGTGACTAAGTCTGCACAAAGTGTGTCCAACTGCAGCTGTTCTCAGACTGCATGAGTCGTTTTGAGCAGCAGTTGGAAGCACTGAGAAGCGTACAGGAGGCAGATAATGTGATAGATAGTAGTTTCAGGGAGGTGGTGGGTGGCATGGGCAAGTTCGGCCGAAGGGCCTATTTCCATCCTGTAGACCTCTATGACTCTAAATTTGTTCACCTGAAGAGTCATGAATACTTATCTACCACAGATCTGTGGATTTTCAGAAGTTGAATACAATCAAAACATACGTAGATATGGTTTGGGGTGGTAATTGAATTAAGGAATATGAGGATTGTACAGAAGGTGGAGTGGAGTGAGATCAAAAATAACAAGCAATGAACTTTCACAGCTGACTGGCTGTGATGTTATAAGCATCTCTGTACATCAGAGTTCGGTCCTAGAGAAACAGACCTGACCTTGCAGGGACCTCATTTTCAGAACTGCTCACAGCAGGGGATAGGCTAATTGTTTGTTTTTAAGATTTATAAAACTTATAATTTTTTTTTTATAAAATCTACAATAGTGGGTAGAGTGAGTGTATGTTTTTAATATATGTTTTGCTGAGATCTGTCTTGATTTTTTAAAAATATAAAACATCGGTATTAAGTTTATCCTGGAGCAGTAAGATTGTGGGATTTTCTGGGTCTGTGGATCAAGGCGCCTTTATTACAGTGATGTGCTCTTTCTGTTGGATGTGGGACAGGAGGGAAAATTTCAATGTTCCTGATGATTATGTCTGCAGGAAGTGTGTTTGGTTGCAAAACTTATCGAATCGCATCTACCGGTTGGAGCCACTGTTAAAGGCAATGAGGAATTTACAGGAGCCGGGGTGTGATGGATGGCAGTTTCAGGAAGGTACAAGAGCTGCAGATACAATAGAAGAGCTGCAAATACAGTTATGTAGATGGATTACATCTAGGAAAGATACGACAGGTGGGCAGCTAGTGCAGTAGGCTCCTGTGGTTATAGAGTCATAGAGTCCTACAGCACGGAGACAGACCCTTTCGCCCAAACTGGTCCGTGCTGACCAAAATGTCCACCCACGCTAAGCCCATTTCCTGACATTTGGCCCATATTGTTCTAAACCTTTACTATCCATGTATTTGTCCAAATGCCTTTGAAATGTTTTTAATATACCTGCCTCAACCATTCTTGCTGGCAACTCATTCCATATGCATACCACTCTCTGTGTAAAAAAAGTTGTGCATCAGGTTCCCATGTATTCTTTCGCCTCTTACCTTAAACTAATGCCCTCTAGTCATCGATTCCCCAACCCTGGGAAAAAGACTGAGTGCATTCACCCTATCCATTCCTCTCATGATCTTATACACTTCTATGAGATCCCCCCTCAGTCTCCTACACTCTAAAGAAAAAAGGTCCTAACTTATGCAACCCCTCCCTATAATTCAGTCCCTTGAGTCCTGGCAACATTTGTTAATTTCTTCTGCACTCTTTTCAGTTTAATAACATTCTTCCTGTAGCAAGGTAACCAAAATGAACACGGTACTCCAAGTGTGGCCTCACCAACATCATGTCCAACTGCATCATAACTTCCCAACTCCTATGCTCAGTACCCTGACTGATGAATGCCAGTATGCCAAAAGCCTCCTTCTCTGCCCTGTCTCCCTGTGACTCCACTTTCAGAGAACCATGCACCTGAACTGCAACGTCCCTCTGTTCCACAACACTCCTTAAGGCCCTACCATTCACCACAAAAGTCCTACCTGATTTTACTTTCCAAAATGCAACACCTCACACTTATCTACATTAAACTCCATTTGCCATTTCTCGGCCCACGTCCCCAGCTGATCAAGATCCTGCTTCAATTTCTGATAACCTTCCTCACTGTCAATGATACCACCTATTTTAGTGTCATCCGCAAACTTACTAATCATGCCTTGTACATTCTCATCCAAATCATCAATATAGATAACAAACAGCAATGGGCCCAGCACCGACCCGTGAGGCATACCACTAGTCACAGGTCTCCAGTCAGACAAGCATCCTTCCAGTATAACGCTCTGCTTCCTACCATCAAGCCAATTGTGTGTCCAATTTTCCAGCTCTCCCTGGATTCCATACAATCTAACCTTCCAGAGCAGCCTACCATGTGGAACCTTATCAAAGGCCTTACTGAAATCCATACAGACTATGTCTACTGCCCGGCCCTCATCAAGCTTCATGGTCACTTATCAAAGAACCCAAACAAATTTGTGAGGCATGATCTCCTATGCACAAAGCCATGCTGACTACTCCTAATCAAACCCTGTTTTTCCAAATGCATGTATATCTTATCCTTCAGAATCTTCTCAAATAGCTTACCTACCAGAAATGTTAAGCTTACTGGTCCACAATTCCCAGGTTTTTTTATGCAGCACTTCTTGAGTAAGGGCACAACATTCGCTACCTTCCAGTCTTTGGGAACTTCACCCTTTGGCTAATGATGATGTAAATATATCAACCAGCACCCCCCCACCCCTGCATTTTCTTCCCTAGCCTCTTGCAGGGTTCTTGGATATATCAGGTCAGGACCAGGAGATTAATGCATTCTAATACTTCCAACTCCTCCTCTACTGTGATATGGACTGTCCCCAAGATATAGCTACTAACCTCCCCAAGTTCCCAAGTCGTCCTGTCTTTGGCCACGGCAAACACAGAGGAGAAGAATTCATTGAGGACCTCGTCCATCTCTTGAGGTTCCACACATAGATGTCCACTTTTGTCCTTGAGGGGTCCTATTCTATCTCGTTATTCCTTTTCCTTTAATATACTTAAAGAATCTCTTTGTATTCACCCTAATCTTCTCAGCCAAAGCTATCTCATGTCCCCTTTTTGCCCTCCTGGTTTCCTTCTTCAGTAAACTCCTATATCCCCTATATACCTCCAGGATTCCCTTGATCTCAGCTGCCTGCTCCTGAGCTACGCCTCCTTCTTTTTTCTGGTCAAAGCCTCAATATCTCTTGTCATCCAGGGTATCCTACTCCTGCCAACCTTGCCTTTCACCCTCGGAGGAACATAAAGATCTTGAATTCTAGCCATCACACTTTTAAAGGCCTCCCACTTGCCAGAGGTCCCTTTGCCTGCAAACAAACTACTCCAATCAGCCCCTGCAAGCTCTTGTTTAATTCCATCAAAATTCACCTTGCCCCAATTTAGAACTTGAACCTGTGGACCAGTTCTGTCCTTGCCCCTCAGTATTTTAAAATTAACAGAACTGTGGTCACTGGTCCCAAAGTGCTCCCCCACTGTCACCTCAGTCCTGCCCTATTTCCCAAGAGTAGGTCAAGATTTGCCCCTTCCCGAGTATGACCCTCTATATACTACTTAAGGAAACTTTCCTGAACACATCCATCAAATTCCACCCCATCTAAGCCCTTAACACTATGGCAGTCCCAATCTATGTTATGAAAGTTAAAATTCCCCACTAAAACAACCCTATTGCTCCTGCAAGTCTCCCCAATCTCCCTGCATATTTGTACCTCTAATTCCTGTTGACTATTTGGGGGCTTATTGTACAACCCCAATAATGTCACCACCCCCTCCTTATTTCTTAGCTTCACTCATGAAGCCTCACTGGATGATCCCTCAGTTGTTTCATCTCTGACTACTGCTGCGATACTCCCCTTCATCAAAAATGCAACTCCCCCTCCCCTCTTTACTCCACCTCTGTCCTGCCTAAAGTGCCTGTACCCTGGCACATTAGGTAACCAGTCCTGTCCCTCCCTTAGCCATGTCTCTGAAATGGCTATAATATCCCAGTCCCACGTATGTATCCAAGCCCTGAGTTCATCAGCATTTTAATAGATGGAATTTAATCCAACAGGCATTCCTCACTCCCTGTCCTGTTCCAGCCTGACCTGTCTCCTCAACTTGCTATTTCTGATTAATGTATCTATTTCCAGCCTTGCACTTGCCTTCCTGCTATTTAGGATGCCACCCCCTCTGCCAATCTAGTTTAAACCCTCCCTTGTAGCACTAGCAAATCTGCCCACCTGGATATTGGTCCCCCTCCTGTTCAGGTGCAGCCCGTCCCTCTTGAACAAGTCACCTCTGCCTCAGAAAAGATTCCAATGATCCAAGAATTTGAATCCCTGCCCCCTGCACAAAGTCTTTAGCCACTCATTCTTCTGTCATATCCTCCTGTTCTTATACTCACTAGCACGTGGCACTGGAAGTAATCTGGAGATTACCACCTTTGAGGTCCTGGTTTTTAACTTTTTTCCTAGCTCTCTATAATCACTCCACAGGACCTCATTCTTATTTCTACCTATGTCATTTGTGCCAATGTGCACAATGGCTTCTGGCTGCTCACCCCCTCCCTTGAAAATGTTCTGCAGCCGCTCCACGACCTCCCGGACCCTGGCACCTGGGAAGGAACATACCATCCTGGATTCCCGTTGGCGGCCACAGAATCTCCTGTCTGTCCCCCTAACTATCGAATCTCCTGTCATTAAGTTCCTGTTTACCTTTACCCTTTTCCGTTGTATCCCAGAGCCAGTTGTAGAGCCACCAACTTGGCTACTGGTGCTTTCCCCTGATCGGTCATCCCCCCCAACAGTATTCAAAACAATATACTTGTTTTGAAGGGGAATGGCCACACGGGATTCCTGCACTCTCTGCCTACTCCTTTTGCCTTTCCTGATGGTCACCCAGCTACTCTCTGCCTGTACCTTAGGTGTGACCACCTCACTAAAACTCTTATCTATGATGCACTCAGCATCTCGGATGCCCCTGAGTGCAGCCAGCCCAAGCTCCCTAAGACAGTCTCCCAGGAGTTGCAGCTGGGTGCACTTCCCAAAGGTGTAATCATCAGGGACAATGGAAGTCTCCCTGATCTCCCACATCCTGCAGTAAAAGCATGCCACCGCCCTGTCTAAGATTGAGAGGAAAGTTAAAAAGACTTTACCTGAACTTACCTGTACTTTTTGCTGCTGATCACCGAAGCCTATCATGCCAATGCCTTACTTCTCACTCTGCTACCAAAAAATTAGCACTTCTCTCTCACCCCTTTTTACGGTTAGAGAAGGAGGGAGGGAAACACTACATTGATGTAATGTTTGGGGCTTAAGTTATCGTTGACACCAGGCCCACAATGATCCGCTCTTCAATGCAAGTGACTGCTTCCAGGCTCTAATGTATGCACCAAAGTGATGCCTCTCCCCCACTTTCGCCCTTTGCTGGACCATCTCAAACAAGGATGTTGTTTTAGAAAATGCAAGGGATTATGGAGTCTCAGGGGAATGTAGCATTGACAGTCAGGTTTCTGGTTACGAAATTGGTTCTACTGCAGTGAGGAGTATGCCAGGGTCCAAGCGATCAATCGTGAAAGGGGACTATCTAGTCAGGGGCAGAGACAAATGTTTCTGCAGCCGACATCAGAATGGTGTGTTGACCCCTGGGTGCCAGGGTCAAGGAAGTATCAGTGCAGAATATTTTCAAAGAGGAGACTGACCAGCAGGTTGTTGTACAAATTGCAAAAAGAAGCGAAAAGAATGGAGTTCTCATAAGAGAAAATGGGAAATTAGGGACAAAGTTGAAAAATAGGTCCTCAATTACTGAATTGTATCTGAATTACTCCTGGTGCAACGTGCCAGTTAGAGTAGGAATAGGAGGACAGAGCAGATGAATCTGGCTGAGGAGCTGGTGTAGGGGTCATAGATTCAGATTTTTGGATCACTGAAATCTCTTCTGAGATAAAGTGACCTGTATAAAAAAGACAGATTGCATCTGAATTGGAAGGGGAGCAATATCTGGCAGTGCGACTTGGGAGGCCAACTATTGAGGGGAAGGGGGGTCCCAAAGAGATAATGAGGAAAGAGATAATTGTGAGGCTGGTGCAGTTCAGAAGAGAAGTAAGTCAAACAGTCAAGGCAGGCAACAGCATGGCAGAGAAGGCAGTAGGACTGACAAATCAAACTGCACTTTTTTATTATTCATTTGTAGGATGTGGGAGTGACTGGCTGGCCGGCATTTATTGACAGTCCACAACTGCCCTTCAGAAGGTGATGGTAAGCTGCCTACTTGAAATGCTGCAGTCCACCTGCTGTGTGTTGACCCACAATGCCAATTGGGGGTGGGGGGGTTGGTGGGGGGAGGGGGGGAGGTGGAATTCCAGGATTTTGACCCAGCGACAGTGAAGGAATGATGACATATTTCCAAGTCAGGATAGTGAGTGGCTTGGTGATGTTCTTCCAATTCTGGGAAGTGTGAAAATAGATAAGTCCCCTGGGCCGGATGGGATTTATCCTAGGATTCTCTGGGAAGCTAGGGAGGAGATTGCAGAGCCTTTGGCTTTGATCTTTATGTCGTGAGAGTGGTGATGTTCCCTTATATCTGCTGCCCTTGTCCGACTAGATGCAAGTGGTCATGGGTTCAGAAGGTGCTGTCTGAGGATCAGTGGGGAATTTCTGCAGTGCATCTTGTAAACAGTACACACTGCTGCTACTGAGCTTTGGTGGTGGAAGTGGATGCTTGTGGATTTAGTGTCAATCTAGCACACTGCTTTGTCCTAGAAGGTATCAAGTTTCTTGAGTATTCCAGGCAAGTGGGGAATATTCCATCACACTCCTGACTTGTGCCTTGTAAAATAGTGGACAGTCTTTGAGGGGTCAGGAGGTGAGTTACTCACTGCAGTATTCCTGGCTTCTGACCTGCTCTTGTAGCCTCTGTGATAACAAGGTGGTCCTTGATAAGTATGTACCTGTCAGGCAGGGAGGAAGTGGTCGAGCGAGGGAACCATGGTTTACTAAAGAAGTTGAATCCCTTGTCAAGAGGAAGAAGGAGGCTTATGTAAAGATGAGCCGTGAAGGCTCAGTTAGGGTGCTTGAGAGTTACAAGTTAGCCAGGAAGGACCTAAACAGAGAGCTAAGAAGAGCCAGGAGGGGACATGAAAAGTCTTTAGCAGGTAGGATCAAGGAAAACCCTAAAGCTTTGTATAGGTATGTCAGGAATAAAAGAATGACTGGAGTAAGATTAGGGCCAGTCAAGATCAGTAGTGGGAAGTTGTGCGTGAAGTCCAAAGAGACAGGAGAGGTGCTAAATGAATATTTTTCGTCAGTATTCACACAGGAAAAAGACAATGTTGTCGAGGAGAATACTGAGATACAGGCTATTAGACTAGACGGGATTGAGGTTCATAAGGAGGAGGTGTTAGCAATTCTGGGAAGTGTGAAAATAGATAAGGTCCCCTGGGCCGGATGGGATTTATCCTAGGATTCTCTGGGAAGCTAGGGAGGAGATTGCAGAGCCTTTGGCTTTGATCTTTATGTCGTCATTATCTAAAGGAATAGTGCCAGAAGACTGGAGACTAGCAAATGTTGTCCCCTCGTTGAAGGAGGGGAGTAGAGACAATCCTGGTAATTATAGACCAGTGAGCCTTACTTCAGTTGTGGGTAAAGTGTTGGAAAGGATTATAAGAGATAGGATTTATAATCATCTAGAAAGGAATAATTTGATTAGGGATAGTCAACACAGTTTTGTGAAGGGTAAGTCGTGCCTCACAAACCTTATTGAGTTCTTTGAGAAGGTGACCAAACAGGTGGATGAGGGTAAAGCGGTTGATGTGGTGTATATGAATTTCAGTAAAGCATTTGATAAGGTTCCCCATGGTAGGCTATTGCAGAAAATACTGAGGCATGGGATTGAGGGTGATTTAGCAGTTTGGATCAGAAATTGGCTAGCTGTAAGAAGACAGAGGGTGGTGGTTGATGGGAAATGTTCATCCTGGAGTTCACTTACTAGTGGTGTACCGCAAGGATCTGTTTTGGGGCCACTGCTGTTTGTCATTTTTATAAATGACCTGGATGAGGGCGTAGAAGGATGGGTTAGTAAATTTGCGGATGACACTAAAGTCGGTGGAGTTGTGGATTGTGTGGAAGGATGTTGCAGGTTACAGAGGGACATAGATAAGCTGCAGAGCTGGGCTGAGAGGTGGCAAATGGAGTTTAATGCGGAAAAGTGTGAGGTGATTCACTTTGGAAGGAGTAACAGGAATACAGAGTACTGGGCTAATGGTAAGATTCTTGGTAGTGTGGATGAGCAGTAAGATCTCGGTGTCCATGTGCATAGATCACTGAAAGTTGCCACCCAGGTTGATAGCATTGTTAAGAAGGCATACGGTGTGTTAGGTTTTATTGGTCGAGGGATTGAGTTTCGGAGCCATGAGGTCATGTTGCAGCTGTACAAAACTCTGGTGCGGCCGCACTTGGAGTATTGCGTACAGTTCTGGTCACCGCATTATAGGAAGGTTGTGGAAGCATCGGAAAGGGTGCAGAGGAGATTTACCAGGATGTTGCCTGGTACGGAGGGAAGGTCTTATGAGGAAAGGCTGAGGATCTTGAGGCTGTTTTCGTTAGAGAGAAGAAGGTTAAGAGGTGACTTGATAGAGACATACAAGATGATCAGAGGATTAGATAGGGTGGACAGTGGGAGCCTTTTTCCTTGGATGGTGATGGCTAGCACGAGGGGACATAGCTTTAAATTGAGGGGTGATAGATATAGGACAGATGTCAGAGGTAGGTTCTTTACTCAGAGAGTAGTAAGGGCATGGAATGCCCTGCCTGCAAAAATAGTAAACTCGCCCACTTTAAGGGCATTTAAATGGTCATTGGATAAACATATGGATGATAATGGAATAGTTTAGGTTA
>NC_063333.1:4401604-4414604 GCF_021869965.1 Rhincodon typus
TATCCACTCTGGTTGAGACTTCCTCTCAAGACTCTAATAAATCAGTCAGACATGATTTCTCTTTCATAAAGCAATGCTAACTCTGCTTGGTTAAATTATGATTTTCCAAATGTTCTGCTATTACTTCCTCTGTATCTATTCCAATACTTTTCCAACAATAGATATTAGCCTAATTGGCCTATAGTTATCCACTCTTTGCCTCCTTTGAATAGACATGTCACAATAACAGTTTTCCAATCCTCCGGCACATTTTCGGAATCTAACCAGTTTTGGAAAATTACAACCAATGTATCCATTATTTCTGCAGCCACCTGGTTTCGGATCCCAGGAAGCAAGCCATCAGGGCCAGGGGACTGATTAGCCTTTAGCCGCATTAGTTTGTCTCATCCTACTTCTTTTGTGATGATACTTAATTGCTCCCCGTATTCTTCTGTATTAATAGGATGTTCGACGTATCTTAAAGATTGATGCAAAATGTCTGTTTAACTCCTCTACCATTTTCTCGTTCTCCAAAACCATCTCTCCCGATTCATTTTCTAAGAGATTCACTTTGGCTTCCCTCTTCCTTTTTATATATAGAAAGATGCTCTTACTGGCAGTTTCTATATTTCTTGCTCCCTCCCCACCTGAACAGACACCAGCCTTCCCTTGGCTGTTTCAGTATTTCTTTTTGTTCTATTTATTCACAGCCAGCATTTATTACCCATCCCTAATTGCCCAGAGGGCAGTTAAGAATCAACGTCATTGCTATGGGTGTGGAGTCACATGTAGGCCTGACCGGGTAAAGATGGCAGTTTACTTCCCTAAAGGGGACCAAATGGGTTTTTGCCAACAATTGACAATGGATTCATTGTCATCATCGGACTTTTAATTCCAGAATTTTATTGCATTCAAATTCCACCGTCTGCCTTGGTGAGATTCAAATCCAGTTCCCTAGAACATTACGTTGGTCTCTGGATTGACAGTCCAGAGATAATAGGCCATCACCTACCCATGGTGCTATCAGGTAAAAAAATTGAATAAGCTCACGAGGAATTTTGAGAGTCAAAATATTGCACAGAGCAACATCAGAGAGGAGGTTGATAGGGTCTTGACCAAGATCTTTGTATCCCCGCTAACCACTGGAGAGGTCCCAGAGGACTGGCAAGTCGCTAATGCTGTTCTTATGTTCAAGAAGGGAAATAGGGATAATCCAGGAAACTACAGACCGGTGAGTCTCACATCAATGGTTGGGAAGCTATTGGAGACAATTCTTAGGGATAGGATTGATGTAGATTTGGAAAAGCATGGCATAATTAGCGACAGTCAGCATGGCTTTATGCAGGGCAGGTCATGTCTTACTAACTTGATTGAATTTTTCGAAGAGGTGATGAAAGTGATCAATGAGCATAGAGCAGTGGATGCTGTCTACATGGATTTTAATAAGGTTTTCAACAAGGTCCCTCATGGCAGGCTCATCCAGAAGATTAAGATGCCTGGGATCCATGGTGACTTGTTCACATGGATTCAGGATTGGCTTGTCCATAGAAGGAAGAGGGTAGTGGTGGAAGGGTGTTTTTCTGGCTGGAGACCGAAGACTATTGGTGTTCCACAGGGATCCGTACTGGGACATCTGCTGTTTGTGATATATGTAAATGGATGAAAACGTAGTTGGGTGGGCTAGTAAGTTTGCAAATGATACAAAGATTGGTGGAAATATGAATAGTGTAAAATGTTGTCAAAGGATACAGCGGGATATAGATCTGTAGCAGATATGGGTGGAGAAATAGCAGATGGAGTAACTGTGAGATGCTGCACTTTAGGAGATCAAATGTTGAGGAAAAGTATGCAGTTAATGGTTGGACTCTAGCAGGAAGGATGTGGAGGCTTTGGAGAGGGTACAGAAGATGCTGCCTGGATTAGAGGGTATGAATTATAAGGAGGGGCTAAAAAACTTGAGTTGTTTTCTCTTGAGCAGCAGAGGCTGAGGGGAGACATGATAGACGTATACAAAATTATGAGATGCACAGATAGGGTTTTGTTTTCCTTTATTCACTCATGAGATGAGGGTGTCACTGGCTAGGCAGCATTTATTGCCCATCCCTAATTGCCCAGAGTCAACCACATTGCTGTGGGTCTGGAGTCATGTGCAGGCCAGACTGGGAAAGGATGTCAGTTTCCTTCCCTGAAGGGAATTAGTGAACCAGATGGGCTTTTCCCAACAATTGGCAATGGATTCACAGTCACCATTAGACGCTTGGTTCCAGATTTCTTTTTTTTATTTCCGCCCAATTTAATTTCCTCCAACTGCCATGGCAGGATTTGAACCCAGGTCTCCAGAACTTTATCTGGTCTCTGCATTAACAGTCCAGCAATAATACCACTAGCCATTGCCTCCCCAGTCAAATGGTCAGGATCTTTTTTCCAGAGTTGAGATGTCTAATACTAGGGACCACGCATTTAAGGTTAAAGGGAGAAAGTTGAAAGGAGATATGAGGGATAAGTTTTTAACACAGAGAGTGGTAGGAGTCTGGAACGCACTGCCAGGTGTGGTGATGGAGGCAGATACAATAGGGGCATTTAAGGAACTTTTAGATAATCACATGAATATGCAAGGAATGGAGAGATATGGAACAAGGACAGGCAGAAGGGATTAGTTTCATTTGGCATCATGCTCAGCACAACATTGTGGACCAAAAGGCCCCCTCCTGTGCTGTACAATGTTCTATATTCTATCAATTTATTTTCAATTTCCAAAATGGCCAACATAGAAAAGACAGATAAGTCTGAATTATTAAAGTGTAATTTTTAAATCAGAATTTTGATTTTTCTGTTTTGACAGCACGAGGTGTCTGCCCACAACCAAGTCGACAGTTTGTGCCTCCACCAGGTGCTCAGCCACGTGAGTCAGCAATAGAACTCAAACTGAGAGGGTGTTACAGAATGGGCAATGGGTACAGCTGAAGGGTTATGCAGCACATTGTGGTGCTCTGGGACTGCAAAATGCACAATGTTATTGAGAGCCCCGATTACAATTTTATTCAACCCACATTACAGCCTCCAAATCCTCACCCCACTCACAAATGGTACACATAGTGACGCTGTCATTTTATAATCTTTGCAGAATGTGAATATTTCTGACACGGCCAGCATTAATTCATTTCAAGTCAATCTATATTCAGTTCTTAGGTTTATCCTTGTATAATTGTTATATGAACATATGAATTAGGAGTTGAATTCAGCCATTCGGCCCCTCAAGCCTTCTATGCCATTCAGTAAGATCTTGGTCTTATCTGTTTGTATTCCATGATTCCTCATTCCCATCTCCTGATAAACTTCGGTTCCCCTCCCTGACAAGAATATATCCACATTTGCTGTGAACATGTTCAATCACCCTGCCGCCTGGCTTCTGGGGGTCAGATTTCCAAAGTTGCACAGTCCTCTGAGAGAAAACTGTTCTCTTCCTCTCCGTCATCAAAGGGAATCCCTCAATTTCAAATAGTGCCCCTTCATTCTGGATTCACCCATAGCGGGAGAAAGCTCTGCCTCATCCAGCTTTTCAACACCATTCAGGACCTTACACATTCAATCATGTCACCCCTCATTCTTCTCTAATCCAGTAGAAATAAGCACAGTCCATCCAAACCATTCTCAGAAGGTAAGCCACTCATTCCACATATCAATTTAATAAATCTGATCTAATCCACCTCCAATGCTTCCTTAAATTATTCTTTAAAAAAGGAGACTATGATGCTGCTTGGCCTGCTGTGTTCATCCAGCCCTGCACCTTGTTGTCTCGGATTCTCCAGCATCTGCAGTTCCTACTATCTCAGACTAAACTGTGCGCTGTTTTTTGAGATGTGAGGGGCCTCACCAATGTCCTTTATAATTGAAACATAACATCTTTACTTTTCTGTTCAATTCCTCTCTTAATAAATGATAACCTTTGATTGGCACAATTAATCACTTAGAGTATCTGCAGACTTTTCCTGACTACTTTGCATTTTTCTAAGTGCCCAACCCTAATGTCTTTAATGACAAATTTTAACACCCTCCCTAGCTAAGCTAACTGTTGTACAGTTTCCTGTTTTCTGACATCCTTCTTTCTTGAGAGTGGAGCAGTTATATTTGCGACTTTCCGACCTAAGGAATCTTTTCAGAATCTTAAAATTTTGGAAAATTAACACCAACATAACCAATACCTCATTAGGCATCTCTTTTCAGAATCTGGGATGAAGTCTATCATGACTGAGAGACTTGTTGGTTCACAAACTCAGCACTGCCTTCTTTTAATCAATGATTGCAATTTCATTGAGTTCCTCTGTTCTTTCCTGCCTCCTGATTGTTTAACAAACTTGTGTCCATATGTTGAACAGCAGCACAAAGTCTTTTAAATATTTACAAGAGGTTTACCAGACCAAACCCCCTCAAAATATATGGCCTAGATCTCAATTTTTCCTTACTTTTAAAGGCAAGTGTAAGGTGTTGTGCTCTGGATGCAATTCGTTTGGTCAAACTACCAGGTTTGAAGCAAAACACACTTTATTTTTAACACAGTAGTTAAAATGCAAACAAAAGAAAGAAGAATTGGAATAACTTAACTCTATTGGAAAACTTAACAGAATAATAGATTATTTAACTGTTAAACATCAACTGTTCCAATAACATTGGTGAGGCCACTTTTGGAATACTGTGTTCAGTTCCGGTCTCCCTGCTATAGGACAGATGTTGTTAAACCTGACTGGGTTGAGAAAAGATTTACAAGGATGTTGCTAGGGTTGGAGGGTTTGAGTTATAGGGAGAAGCTGAATAGTCTGGGGCTATTTTCCCTGGAGTGTTGGAGGCTGCAGGGTGACCTAATAGAAGTTTACAAAATCATGAGAAGAATGGATAGGATGAATAACCATGGTCTTTTCCCCAAGTAGGGGGGTCCAAATCCAGAGGGCATGGGTTCAAAGTGAGAGAGAAAGATTTAAGAGGGACCTAAGGGGCAACTTTTTCATACAGAGGGTGGTGCATGTGTAGAATGAACTGCCAGAGGAAGTGGTGGATGTTGGTACAATTACAATATTTGAAGTGCTTGTGGATGTGTACATGAATAGGAAGAGTTTAGAGGGATATGGAGCAAGTATTGGCAAATGGGACTAGATAAATTTAGGATATCTGGTTGGCATGGACACGTTGCACCAAAAAGTCTGTTTCTGTGCTGATATCTCTGTGACTCTATAACTGTTTCAAGTAAAGGATAAAGTATTTTTCTTTTATTAGACCAACTGCCAAATAAACTAAACAACTAATCAATGACCAAATTACAAATTCTCCCCAGTGGGGCAATGCAACAATAACTAAAAGCAAAAAGAAGGTAGAGAAACAAGAGAGGGACAAAATTAATATCGTGTTAGAGGAGGAGGAGATAATACAATTCAGACCCCACAAGAGAACCCAGCTCCTTATTTTTAAAACCGGCCAGCAAATCATGAAATTAACAAGTTAGAACAAATAAAAATTGCAAGCAGTGCCCACCAGTACCAGTCAAAAGAACAAAAAGAAAGGAAGAGTATGCAGAAAGAGAAGGGATTAAACTAAAATGGAATTGGAAAGGGAGATAATGCACTCCATCCCCATGAAAGCAGTTCTTTTTTTTAAAATCACCCTGTCCAGAGATAGTAATGCACACCTCTAGAGCAGATGGGGCTTCAATTCAGGTCGCTTGGCTAAGGAAGGGACACTATCCCAAGAACCCTAAAAGCCAAAAGAGCACAATATTTTCTAACAAACCTGTTCAGAGATGTAATGACAGGTTTCTGGAGTAAGTGGGAGTTGATCCTGCACATCTTGGTCTTAAGGTAGGGACACTACTACTGTGCCGCAAGAGCACTTTTTTCCTAATCAGCCTGCTCAAGCATGCTATGACATATCTCTGGAGTAGGTGAGACATGATCCCAGATCTCCAGGCCCAAACGTAGGGACACTACCACAAGAACCTCTCACCACATGGTGAATTTTGGACATTAGAACCACCAAACAGGTGGCATTAGATTAGCCACCAATTGTAGATATTTTCTTCATCAGCCTGTTCAGAGATGTTATTACACTCTTCTGGAGGAGTTGGGACATGAACCTAGACCTCCTGGATCAGAGACAGGGGCACTGCCATAGTATCACAGAGCTGTTACTGCAAAAGCAAAAATACAAATTCTGATGAGCATCACCAGCTTTCAGTCAATCCTGGAGCTATTCCTGTCTGCACTAAGGGCTGTTATATTGCAGTAGTAAGGTCCCTACCCCTGACCCAGGAGACTTGGGTTCAAGTCCCACCTACACCAGAGGTGCATTATGACATCTTTGATCAGGTTTGTGAGGAAAATGTTGATAGTACTTGTCTTCTGTGTTCAAAGAGAACTAATTAATAAAATGTTCATGTTTCTACTCACTTTGTTGGGTTCTTGTTGCACAGTGGTAGTATCACTGTCTCTAAGCCTCCAGGTTCAAGTCCCACCTGCTCCAGTGATGTTTAAAGCAGGCTGATTTGAAACTATCTTCTAGTCAGCCCTTGCGAAACCTATATTTCTGTACTGATTTATAGCTATTACAGGGATGTTTTTGTATCCTCTGTAGTATGCACAGAGTAAATTTTAATTCATTTTACCCAGTATTAGAGCCATGCAGATCTATAAGCTTAGAAAAGGCCCTTCAGCCCATCACTTCCACACTGGTTAAAAGTGCCCACCGAACTATTCTAATTCCATTTTCCAGCATTTGGCCCACAACCTCGTATGCTTTATCACTGCAAGTGCAAATGTAAATACTTCTTAAATGTTAGAGGGTTCCTATCTCTACCACCCTTACAGGCATTGAGTTGCAGATTCCCACGACCTTCTGGGTGAAAAAGGTTTTCCTGATATCTCCTCTATGACCTTCTACTCAAAATCTATGACCCCTGGTCATTGATCCCTCCATCAAAGGGGAAACCCTTCTTATCTACCTCCCATTTACACTCACCAGAGGGCTAACACTTACTTTGCTCGCTCTTTTTCTTTCTACATACCTGCAGAAAATCTTGCTAACCATTTTTACATTCCTAGTTAGCTTCCTTTTATTTTCTAACTCCTTTTTCCTGACTAACCTTTTGATCATTTTCTCCCATTCTTTAAATTCTGATCGATCAGCTGACCTACCAATCATCTTTCCATAATTAAATTTCCATGAGTTCAAAACTTTCCTTAACTACTTTAGTTAACCAAGAATATGGTTCCAAGTTCTTGCCTTGGATTTTTTCTTAAATTTAAGAGTCAGAATATATTCTGAGTATTCTGAAATACCACCTACTACTGCTTCACTGTTGTTCTATCTGCCTGGCTAATATCCCAGTTCACTTCAGCTAGTTCAGCTTCATACCTACTATTTAAGTTTAAAATTCTAGCCTTAGACTCAATCTCCATCCCTTCAAACTGGTTATAAAATTCAATCATATTGTGGTAGTTGCCACCTAGTGGAGATTTACCTCTGAGGTTATTAATTAATGCAGTCACATTATACAATACTTAGTCAAATATAACCTGCTCTCTGATCTATTCATTTATGGGATGTGGGCGTCGCTGGCTGGGACCAGCATTTATTGCCCGTCCCTAGTTGCCCTTGAGAAGGTGGTGGTGAGCTGCCTTCTTGAATCGCTGCAGTCCTCCAGCTGTGGGTTGACCCACAATGCTGTTCCAGAATGTGCTACTCTAAGAAACTATCTTGAAAGCATTTAAGAACTCTTCATCCAGGCTACTACTGGCATCTGATCTTCTAATTTGAGTAGATTAAAATCTCCCTTTTTTTTCATTCACAAGATGAGGGCATTGCTGGCTAAGCAGTATTTATTGCCCATCCCTAATTGCCCAAAGGGCTGTTAAAAGTTAACCACATTGCTGTGGATTTGGAGTCACATGTAGGATGCAGTTTCCTTCCCTGAAGGGGATTAGTGAACCAGATGGGTTTTTCCAACAATCGGCAATGATTTCATGGTCATCATTGGATTCTTATTTCCAGATTTTTATTGAATTCAAACTCCACCATCTGCTATGGCAGGATTTGAACCCAGGTCCCCAGAACATTACCCGGGTGTCTGGATTAACAGTTCAGAGATAATACCACTCGGCCATCCCCTCCCCAATTATCCAAAGCACCCAATTTTTCTTACTTTATAATTTGTTCAACATTGTGGTTCCTCTGACTGGGGAAACTGTGAATCACCGCTACTAGTGTCTCCTTTTCCCTTCTCTTCCTCAACTCCACGGAAATCCATTCTGCATCCTGATCTCCTGAACCAAAGTTCTCTCTAATTATTGCACCAATGCCATCCTTGACTAACAGTGCTCCCCCTCCACCTTTACCTAGTCTCGTATTCTTCTTGAATATCTTATACCCTTCAATAATCAGGGAACAATTCTTATCATCCTGCAGCCACATCTCTGTAATGGCTATCAGATCATATTTATTCACTTCGATCTGTGCTATCAGTTCATTTACTTTGTTATGAATGTCAAGTGCTTCCAGATACAGAGCCTTTAGTTGTGTCTTTTATCTTTGTGCCTTCCAGTCTTGACTGCTGGTGAACTTTAAGGTTCATTCTCTTTCTCCCTTCCTCCCATTCTCTGACGTTTTCCAACATTACTATTTTACACTCCTGTCCCAACTTTACCCCTTGATTTGCTACATATATCCAAGCTTAATCTCTCACTCCTGTTGTTCAGTTTAAAACTCTCACTACCTTCCTAATTATACAGCTTGTTATATCACTAGTCCCAGATTGCTTATTGCAAAGACTGTCTCAATGGTACAGATCCCACAATCCCCATGATTAGTACCACTGCCCCACAAGCCCATATTTCAGTGCTCAGTTGAATTGCACTTTGAGTTTTGAAATTACTTAGCCAACAGCTCCAGGGGCATTCTCTAGTTGGCATCAAATTGACCCCCTTGTCTGTGGTTGAGTAAAGATGTCATAACGTAAAAGTATAGGATAGGCTCACTCAGAGCTTTGAGAATCAAAATATCTCAGAGAACAACATCTAATATTTTCTTCCCAATATGGCCCCCACAGAAAAAGCAGATCAGTGTCGATTATTAAAGTGTATTTGTTGAATAAGAATTTTGGTTTTATTTTGTTTTGACAGCACGAGGTGTCTGCCCACAACCAAGTCAACAGTTTGTGCCTCCACCAGGTGCTCAACCACGTGAGTCAGCAATAGAACTCAAACTGAGAGGGTGTTACAGAATGGGCAATGGGTACAGCTGAAGGGTTATGCAGCACACTGTGGTGCTCTGGGACTGCAAAATGCACAATGTTATTGAGAGCCCTAATTACAATTTTATTCAACCCACATTACAGCCTCCAAATCCTCACCCCACTCACAAATGGTACACGTTGTGAAACTGTTACTTCATAATCTTTTGCAGAATACGATACCGCTGACAGGGTACAAAACATGAATTTATTAATTCTGTATGTTCATCTCTTAAATTTATTCATCAGCAATTATTATGTCAGTTGGGAAGTTGCAGGGAACCCAAAGTTTTGGATCTCCATCTGACAATAAGATATAGGAGCAGATTTAGACTTTTCAGCCCAATGGGTATGCTCCACCATTCGATCATGGCTGATCTGTTTCTCAACCAAATACTCCTGCCTTCTCCCTGAAGCCATTGATCCCTTACCAATCAAGAACCTATCTATCCCTGTCTTAAATAGATGTAATGTCTCATGCTATTATGGCTATAAACAGTAACTTGCTGTGAAAGCCTTAGTTTAACGAGACAGTTGTGCTCCTAAATGTCAATAGAACTGAAGCTGTGCTTCAAGGTGCTGTTGTGAGGTTCCATCTCTGACCATTTGGCTCTCTGTGTCCATCCCCTCTGTTCTGTGGCTGAGAAGAATGTGGTTGGTGTTGATACAGCCGATGTTGTTAGTTTCACTGTTGGTGTTGTTATTGTGCCTCTTGTTTCACATCGGAGCTTTACAGCTGCATGGATTCCTTCCAAGTGAAAGTGACAGCTAGAAGCATGGAGGTGCAGGTCAAAATGACTGAGGTCCAAGAGCATAAGACATAGGAGCAAAAGGCTGAGCAGAAGCCAGGTGACCTTGACTTCCAGAAAGTGGGAAATCAGTTCCCCAATCTCAAATGAAGCTCCATGAGTAACTGCTTCCAGCCAAGGCACGAGGGAAATGAGGATTGGACACGTGGCTGAAAAGATGGCGTGAGGGGAAGTGTTTCAGACTCATGGGGCATTGGCACCAGTTCTAGGGGGAGATGGGATCTGTACAAACTGGACGGGTTACACCCAGTCTGGACCAGGAATAATGTTCTTTGTGGGGAACTTGGTAGACTGGTCAGGGACGGTTTAAAGTCATGCGGCAGGGGGATGGGAACTGGAGGAGTAGGGCCGTAGATGCAGAAACTGATGGAGAGGTAGAAACTAAGACAAACGTGACTTAGAACAAGAATAGGCAGAAAACGCTGCTGAAAAGAGCAGGTGAGGTGGTCTGAAATGTATGTGTTTCAACGCAAAGAGTATAATAGCCGGGTAGATGAACTTGGAGCTTTGATTAGTACTTAGAACTATGACATTATTATGATTTACAGAGACTTCTCTGAAGAGGGACAGGATTGGCAGCTGAATGTCATATGATTTAGATGTTTGAGGTGTGATTGGGCGTGTAAAGGGGTGGGGGAGTTGCTTTACTGGTAAAGGAGTTTCTCTGAGCTATAATGAGGGAGGATACATCAGAGGACTCCTGCAGGAAGGCAATATGGGTAGAACTCAGGAAAAGTGAAATCACAGTGCTGAGGGTATACTACAGGCCTCCCAACAGCCAGCAGGAGATGGCAGAATATGTAGACAGCTTTTGGAAAGATGCTAAAACAGGGTTGTTGTGATGGGTGATTTTTAACTTCCCCAATATTGACTGGAACTCCCTTGGTGCTAGGGGCTTGGATGGGGTAGAATTTTATAAGGACCATTTCGGAGGGTTTCTTGACACAGTATGTAAACAGTCCAACCAGGGAAGGGGTTATGCTGGACCTGGTTTTGGGAAATGAGCCCAGCCAGATGAGTGAAGTTTCAGTAGGGCAGTATTTTGAGACTAGTGACCATGATACAGTGAGTTTTAAGATACCCATGGATAGGGATAACAGCAGTCCTTGGGTGAAGGTGTTAAACTGGGGGAAGGTGAACTACAACAATATTAGCAAAGTTGCTGGAAAAGCTCAGCAGGTCTGGCAGCATCTGTGAAGGAGAAAACTGAGTTAATGTTTCGGGTCCTGTGACCCTTCCTCAGAACTGCCGTTCTGGAAGTCAAGGTCACCTGACTTCTGCTCAACCTCCTGCTCTAAGTTCTAACCGCAGTTCTGAGGAAGGGTCACCGGACCCAAAACGTTAACTCTGTTTTCTCCTTCACAGATGCTGCCAGACCTGCTGAGCTTTTCCAGCAACTTTGTTTTTTGTTCCTGATTTACAGCATCCGCAGTTCTTTTGGTTTTTACAACAATATTAGGCAGGAACTGGAGAATTTTGATTGGAAGCGGCTGTTTGAGGGTGAATCCATATTGGACATGTGGGAGTATTTCAAACAGCAGTTAATAAGAGTTCAGGAGCAGCATGCTCCTGCACGAATGAATGATAAGGTATGGCAAGTTATGTGAACTTTGGATGACCAGGGATTTTGACCTTAGTCAAAAAGAAAAAAGGAAGCATACATAAGGTCTAGGAGGATGGGAACTGACAAAACCCTTGAAGTATATAAGGAACGTAGGAAAGAACTTAAACAAGGAATTAGAAGGGCTAAAAAGGGTCATGAAAAGTTGTCAGCAAACAGAATTAAGGAGAATCCCATATATGTATAAAAAAATATATAAAAAGCCAGAGGGTAGCCAGGGAAAGGATTGGCTCACTCAAGGACAAAGGAGGGAATCTGTGTGGAAGCAGAACAGGTGTGTGTGGTCCTAAACAAATACTTTGTGCTGGTATTCACCAAAGAGAGAGAATTGATGGAGGATGATCTCAGGGAAGGGGGTGTCGAGTTTCTAAGCCAAGTTGCGATTAAAAAAGAGGTGTTGTGCATCTTAAAAAAAGTATTAACGTAGATAAGTCCCTGAGCCCTGATGGGATCTATCCCAGAATATTGAGGGAGGCAAGAGAACAAATTGCTGGAAGCATTGACATATACCTTTATCCTCTTTGGCCACAGGTGACGTCCCAGAGGACTGGAAAATAGCCAATGTTGTCCTGTTGTTTAAGAAGGGTAGCAAGGATTATCCAAGAAATTACAGGCCTGTGAGCCGCACGTTGGTGGGAGGGAAGTTATTGGAAAAGATTCTCAGGGACAAGATCTATACGCATTTAGAAGCAAATCGACTTATTAGCGATAGAGGGATGGTTTTGTGTGGGGGAGATCGTGCCTCACCAAATTGATCATGTTTTTTGAAGAGGTGATGAAGATGATTGGTGAGGGAAAAGTGGTTGCTATTATCTAAATGGACTTCAGTAAAGCTCTTGACAGGGTCCCTCATGGCAGACTGGTACAAAAGGTGAAGTCACATGGTATCAGGGGTGAGCTGGCAGGATGGACACAGAACTGGCTTAGTCTTAGGAGACAGAAGGCAACGGTGGAAGGATATTTTACAGAATGTAGGGTTGTAATTCCACTGGCATTAGTGCTGGGACCTCAGCTGTTCGTGGTCTACATAAGTGATCTGGAGGAAAACATGGCTGGTCTAATTCGTAAAGTTGCGGACAGTACAATGATTGGTGGAGTTGCAGATAGTGAGGAGCATTGTCAGAGGATACAGCAGGATATAGATCAGCTGGAGGGGCAGAAAAATGGCAGGTAGTGTTTAATCCGGACAAATGTGAAGTGATGCATTTTGGAAGGTCAAGTACAGGTGGAAATTATAGAGTGAATGGCAAAACCCTTAGGAGTATTGATATGCAGAGGGATCTGGGTGTGCAGGTCCACAGATGACTGAAGGTGGAAGCC
>NC_063333.1:4415104-4425786 GCF_021869965.1 Rhincodon typus
CTGCACCTTGTTGTCTCGGATTCTCCAGCATCTGCAGTTCCTACTATCTCTAGAACAAGAGATCATTGTTTTAGGATAAGGGATAGCAGATTTAAAACAGAGATGAGGAGAGATAGCTTCTCAATGAGTTGTGAATCTGTGTAATTCAGTACCCTAGAATACAGTGGATGCTGGAACATTGAGTAAATTTAAGGAGGAGATAGAAAGATATTTAATTAGTAACCTGCTGAATTATTGGGTATGTGAGCAGGCAGGAAAGTAGAGTCCAGGCTGAGATGAGATCAGCCATGATCACGGTATATGGTGGAACAGAGTTGATGGGCTGAGTGGCCTACTCCTGGTCATAACTCTTACATTTGTATGGTAGGTGGAGATTCAATACCAGGCCCCAAAGTCACACCCACGATAATGTAACTCTGTTTCTCTTCCCACAGGTACTGTCTATCCTGCTGATTGTTTCCAGCATGTTTCTTTTCTCAATTTATCCACATTGTTTTGCTTTTGCTCCTGAATATCTATTTCCATCCTTTGTCATCTGTCCTGCACTAAAAGCTTCCTTCAATCCCTTTCCCTTCTACCCTTACCATCCCAACAGTTAACAGTGCTCCCCCACTCTCCTCCACCAATACCTGGCTAGGCATCCACGCTATTTTTTCCTCTAGCTTTAAGCTATTGGAAGCAATATCCTGCATGTGAGTTACCTATAAAGCACATGTAAAACCAAAGACATTTCATATATGGTACTTGTGAAGGTGGGCATTTATTTACAACAGCAGTTGTCCCAATCAGTAGGGGAAACAGGAACACATCTAGACTGATATTCCAGTGTCACGAATTCAACTTCAATCTAAATAAATATACTTGAATGTCTTATTTTTCATGACGGAATCTGTTACATAAACTCCAGCAAAAGTAAGTGAAATATGAGCATTGCCAATATTTACAATGCTTTTATGTGAACACCATGTATGAGTAGCTGATCAGATTCTTCTCTCAAAAAACCACCAGAACGTATACCCCCTGAAGGCATGGAGTGAGCCTCTGTTTTGTGTCTGTGCATGTGGGAGAGGTGTAGCTGAATATCAGGATCCCAGCAATCATTCTCCCAACTAAGACAGAATTATAGCACTGAGCATATCTTTTCAGCTTCCGCCATTGTCTATCCCAACTCGATACAAAGCATTCACTTTGGTTATTAATAAAGCATTTCATCTGTCATTGACAACACACACTATTTGCAGCGGGTGGGACTCGGTGTGGAATAAGTACAGAGGATGGTGAGGGGAGCTGGAGTGATGTTGGAGTGTGCAGTTATTAACCTTAAAAAAAAGGCAGACAAAGCTCTTGTGTTGAGTGGGTACTAACTGTAAGTTCTACCCACTGCCCATTCTCTTGGATATTAGTACAGCTTCTAACTCGCATGGTTGAGCCAGTGGTAGTGGCAGCGACTGGGGAGCTACATTGTGTCCTGTCGAAACACAAAAAGTCCTTGTTCAAAGCTTACTCCTCGACAATTTATACTTACCTTTCTCTGACCACCAGTTTGAAAAGAAAAGTCAGATGTTAGTCTGCGAGACATTTTGTCACAGAAAATTCCTATTCAGTTTTCCGATAGCCCCTTTGCTGAATCTCAGGGCAGACTTGAAACAGCCAGGGGGGAGATTTGGTGTTTCTTCAGGTGGGAAGGGGGTGAAAGTGCGAAATAATAGAATTGCCCGAGAAAGTGAATATGATTTTGCCCACTTCCAGCTTGAGCTGGGTCCATTCAGAGGAAATTGGAGAACACCCTTACTATGGAGTAGATTCCATTATTGAACAATGGAGCAGATTCGATGCACTGAACGGCCTATTCTGCTCCTATATCTTATGTTTTTTTGGAGATCCCAAATTCTCGGTTCCCTGCAAATTCCCAACTCTCATAAAAACGGCTGACAAATAGAGTTGAACAATGCTGAACTAATAGATTAATGTTTTGTGCTGTGTTAGCGATATCGGCATTCCGAAAAAGATTGTGAAAATGACAGCGTCACTATGTGTACCATTTGTGAGTGGGGTGAGGATTTGGAGGCTGTAATGTGGGTTGAATAAAATTGTAATCGGGGCTCTCAATAACATTGTGCATTTTGCAGTCCCAGAGCACCACAGTGTGCTGCATAACCCTTCAGCTGTACCCATTGCCCATTCTGTAACACCCTCTCAGTTTGAGTTCTATTGCTGACTCACGTGGTTGAGCACCTGGTGGAGGCACAAACTGTTGACTTGGTTGTGGGCAGACACCTCGTGCTGTCAAAACAAAATAAAATCAGAATTTAGAACATAGAACATAGAACAGTACAGCACAGTACAGGCCCTTCAGCCCACGATGTTGTGCCGACCTATTATCCTACTAAGATCAATCTACCCTGCATACCCTACAATTTACTATCCTTCATGTGCCTATCCAAGTGTCACTGAAAACTCTCTAAAGTATCTGACTCCACTACCACTGCTGGCAGCGCATTCCACACACCCACCACTTTCTGTGTAAAGAACCTACCTCTGACATCCCCCCATACCTTCCTCCAATCACCTTAAAATTATGCCCCCTCGTAATAGTCATTTCCGCCCTGTGAAAACGTCTCTGACTATCCACTCTATCTATGCCTCTCATCATCTTGTACACCTCTATCAAGTCACCTCTCATCCTTCTTCACTCCAATGAAAAAAGCCCTAGCTCCCTCAACCTTTCCTCATAAGACCTGCCCTCCAGTCCAGGCAGCATCCTGGTAAATCTCCTCTGCACCCTCTCTAAAGCTTCCACATCTTTCCTATAATGAAGCGACCAGAACTGAACATAATATTCCAAGTGTGGTCTAACCAGAGTTTTATAGAGCTGCAACATAACCTCACACCTCTAAAACTCAATTCTCCGGCCAATGAAAGCCTTTTATTCATACATAAGGAGCAAGAGGGTAACGAGAGAAAGGGTTGGCCCACTCAAGGACAAAGGAGGGAAGTTATGCAAGGAGTCAGAGAAAATGATTGAGATTCTTAATGAGTACTTTGCGTCGGTATTCACCGAGGACAGGGGCATGACAAACGTTGAGGTTAGGGATAGATGTTTGATTACTCTAGGTTAAGTCGGCACAAGGATGGGGGGAAGTGTTGGGTATTCTAAAAGGCATTAGGGTGGACAAGTCCCCAGGTCTGGATGGGATCTATCCCAGGTTACTGAGGGAAGCAAGTGAGGAAAAAGCTGGGGCCTTAACAGATATCTTTGCAGCATCCTTGAGCACGGGTGAGGTCCTGGAGGACTGGAGAATTGCTAATGTTGTCCCCTTGTTTAAGAAGGGTAGCAAGGATGATCCAGGTAATTAGAGACTGGTGAGCCTGACGGCAATGGTGGGGAAGCTGCTGGAGAAGATACTGAGGGATAGGATCTATTTACATTGGGAAGAAAATGGGCTTATTAGTGATCGGCAGCATGGTTTTGTGCAGGGAAGGTCATGTCTTACCAACTTGATAGAATTCTTTGAGGAAGTGACAAAGTTGATAGATGAGGGAAGGACTGTAGATGTCATATACATGGACTTCAGTAAGGCGTTTGATAAGGTTCCCCATGGTAGGCTGATGGAGAAAGTCAAGTCGCATGGGGTCCACGGTGTACTAGCTAGATGGATAGAGAACTGGCTGGGCAACAGGAGACAGAGAGTTGTAGTGGAAGGGAGTTTCTCAAAATGGAGAACTATGACCAGTGGTGTTCCACAGGGATCCATGTTGGGACCACTGTTGTTTGTGATATACATAAATGATCTGGAGGAAGGTATAGATGGTCTGATTAGCAAGTTTGCAGATGACACTAAGATTGGTGGAGTAGCAGATAGTGAAGGGGACTGTCGGAGAATGCAGCAGAATATAGATAGATTGGAGAGTTGGGCGGAGAAATGGCAGATGGAGTTCAATCCAGGCAAATGCGAGGTGATGCATTTTGGAAGATCCAATTCAAGAGCGAACTATGTGGTAAATGGAAAAGCCCTGGGGAAAATTGATGTACAGAGAGATCTGGGTGTTCAGGTCCATTGTACCCTGAAGGTGGCAACGCAGGTCGATCGAGTGGTCAAGAAGGCATACGGCATGTTTTCATTCATCGGACGGGGTATTGAGTACAAGAGTTGGCAGGTCATGTTACAGTTGTATGAGACTTTGGTTCAACCACATTTGGAATACTGCGTACAGTTCTGGTCGCCACATTACCAAAAGGATGTGGATGCTTTGGAGAGGGTGCAGAGGAGGTTCACCAGGATGTTGCCTGGTATGGAGGGCGCTAGCTATGAAGAGAGGTTGAGTAGATTAGGATTATTTACATTAGAAAGACGGAGGTTGAGGGGGGACCTGATTGAGGTCTACAAAATCATGAGCGGTATAGACAGGGTGGATAGCAAGAAGCTTTTTCCCCAGAGTGGGGGACTCAATTACTAGGGGTCACGATTTCAAGGTGAGAGGGGAAAAGTTTAAGGGAGATATGCGTGGAAAGTTCTTTACGCAGATGGTGGTGGGTGCCTGAAACACATTGCCAGTGGAGGTGGTAGAGGCGGGCACGATAGCGTCATTTAAGATGTGTCTAGGCAGATACATGAATGGGCAGGGAGCATAGGGATACAGATCCTTGGAAAATAGGCGATAGGTTTCGATAGAGGATCTGGATCGGCGCAGGCTTGGAGGGCCGAAGGACCTGTTCCTGTGCTGTAATTTTCTTTGTTCTTTGTTCTTTGTACACCGTACACCTTCTTTACAACCCTATCAACTTGGGTAGCAGCTTTGAGGGATCTGTGGACGTGGACCCCAAGATCCCTCTGTTCCTCCACACTACCAAGAATCCTGCCATTAGCCCTGTATTCTGCATTCAAATTTGACCTTTCAAAATGAATCACTTCACACTTTTCTGGGTTGAATTCCATCTGCCACTTCTTTGCCCAGCTCGGCATCCTGTCAATGTCCCGTTGCAACCTACAACAGCCCTCCATGCTGTCCACAACCTCCACCAACCTTTGTGTCATCAGCAAACTTACTAACCCACCCTTCCACTTCCTCATCCAAGTCATTTATAAAGATCACAAAGAGTAGGGGTCCCAGAACAGATCCCTGCGGAACACCACTGGGTCACCGAACTCCAGGCTGAATACTTTCCATCTACTACCACCCTCTGTCTTCTATTGGACAGCCAGTTTTGTATCCAGACAGCCAAATTTCCCTGAATCCCATGCCTCCTTACTTTCTGAATGAGCCTACCATGGGAAACCTTATCAAATGCCTTGCTAAAATCCATATACACCACATCCACTGCTCTACCTTCATCGATGTGTTTTGTCATATCTTCAAAGAATTCACTAAGGCTTGTGAGGCATGACCTGCCCCTCACAAAGCCATGCTGACTATTTCTAATCAAACTGTGCTTTTCCAAATAATCATAAATACTATCTCTCAGAATCCTCTCCAATAATTTTCCCACCACAGAAGTAATACTGACTGGTCTGTAATTCCCAGGATTATCCCTGTTTCCTTTCTTGAACAAGGAAATGACATTTACCACCCTCCAATCTTCTGGCACTACTCCAGTGGACAGTGAGGATGCAAAGATCATTGCCAAAGGGGCAGCAATCTCTTCCCTCGCGTCCCATAGTAACCTTGGGTATATCCCATCTGGCCCAGGGGACTTATCTATCCTCATGTTTTTCAAAATTTCTAGCGCATCCTCCTTCCTAACATCAACCTGTTCGAGCATATCTGCCTGTTTCCCGCTGTCCCCACAAACGTCAAGATCCCTCTCACTGGTGAATACTGAAGCAAAGAATTCATTAAGGACCTCCCCTACCTCCTCTGACTCCTCACACAAGTTCCCTCCAGTATCCCTGATTGGCCCTACCCTCACTCTGGCCATTCTCTTGTTCCTCACGTAAGTATAGAAAGCCTTGGGGTTTTCCTTGATCCTACCCGCCAAGGCTTTTTCATACCCACTTCTTGCTCCTTTTAATTTTTGTTTAACAATTACACTTTAATAGTTGACTCTTGTCTGTCTGTTCTGTTGTGGCCATTTTGGGAAGAAAAGACGTTGCTGTCTGAGATATTTGATTCTTAATGCTCTGAGTGAGCCTATCCTATAATTTGACACTGTAACACCTTTACTGAATCACACACAAGGGGGTCAATTTGATGCCAAGTGGAGAACACCCCTAGAGCTGTTGGCTAATGAATTTCAATACTGAAAGAGCAATTCAACTTGGGCACTGAACCCAATATTCTGGCTCTATTGACCAGCCTGAACTGTGTGGACCTCACGCAATACAACCAAGTGATAGTAAAATGGAGAGTGCTCCCAACCCGACACACTCAAAAACCTCCAGGTGTGAAATTGATTCATTTCTCTTATGCCTTGGTCAGAGGTAGCAACTCACAGAACTTCATTTGAGATTGGGGAACTTTGTTTTTCATTTATTCATTCACGGGATGAAGGCGTCACTGGCTAGGCAGCATTTATTGCCCATCCCTAATTGCCCAGAGGGCAGTTGAGAGTCAACCACATTGCTGTGGGTCTGGAGTCACATGTAGACCAGACCAGGTAAGGATGGCAGTTTCCTTCCCTAAAAGACATTAGTGAACCAGATGGGTTTTTCCGACAATCGACAATGGGTTCACGGTCATCATTAGACTCTTAATTCCAGATATTTATTGAATTGAAATTCCACCATCTGCCGTGGCGGGATTTGAACCCAGGTCCCCAGAATGTTACCTGGGTCTCTGGATAAACAGTCCAGTGATATGCAATTGCCTCCCCCTCATAACTGTAGTGGTTCGGGCTTTAAACTAAACAGTGGGGGGTGGGGGATTCATTTTCATGGAAAATTTTATGGAAAAGGTTAAAAGGTTAAAGTTTCCAGAACAATTAATATGACAGAGAATATGGAAAGGCACAGGAATCTAACTTCTGACAGAACAGATAAGGGGCTAACAACGAGAAGGGGAGTTGTCAACACAGGATTGAGGGTGTTGTTGTTAAATACACACAGTACACAAAACAAGGGAAATGAGATGAAAGCACAGATTAAAATTGGCAGGTGTTATGTTGTGAATATCACAGTGGTTGCAGGGGCCTCAGGGCTGAGAACTACTTGGAAGGATATATGCTATGTCGGAAGGACAGACAGGTAAGCAGAGGGGGTGAGGTTACCTTGTGAGTCATAAAAGAAATTGAATCAATAGCAAGAAGTGATACAGAGTCTGAAAGCATAGAATCTTTGTGGGTGTTGTTGAGAAAAACCAAAAGAAAAAAGATCTTGATGAAAATTTGGTACAGGTCTCCCAGCAATAGTTAGGATTTGGGGTAGAAAATAAAACAAGAGATAGAAAAGGCATGTAAGTATGGCACTATTACAATTGAGGGCCTTCAATATGGAGTGGAATTGGGAAAATCAGATTGATAGCAATTCTCAAGATATGTATATGGGATGGCCTTTTTGGAGCAGCTGGTGGTAGCACTCACCAGGGAATGGGTAACTTTTTTAAAATTTATTCATTTGTGGGATGTCGGCGTTGCTGGCTGGGTCAGCATTTATTGCCCATCTCTAGTTGCCCTCGAGAAGGTGCCTTCTTGAACCTCTGCAGTCCTCCTGCTATGGGTTGACCCACAATGCTATTAGGAAGGGAATTCCAGGATTTTGACCCAGCGACAGTGGGGAAACGGCGATATATTTTCAAGTCAGGATGGTAAGTGACTTGGAAGGGAACTTGGAGCTGGTGGTGTTCCCATGTATCTGCTGCCCTTGTCCTTCTAGATGGAAGTGGTCGTGGGTTTGGAAGGTGCTGTCTGAGGATCTTTGGTGAACTCTGGATTTGGTGATGTGTATTGATGCGGACTTGATTAGGGAGCTGAAGGTGAAGGAACCCTTAGAGGACAGTGACCATAATATGATCAAATTCAACTTGTGGTTTGTGAGGGAGAAGCTGGAATCAGATGTAATGGTGTTATAATTCAGTGAAGGCATGTGGGAGGCCAGAGTTGATTGGAAGGGAAGTCTAGCAGGGAAGACACTGGAGGAGCAATGGTGGAGTTTCTAGGGGTAATTTGGGAGGCACAGAAGAAATTCATCCCAAGGAAGAAGAGACTACTAAGGGGTGGGGGGAGGTGGTGGCGGGGCGGGGGTCAAGGTAATCATGGCTGACAAGGGAAGTCAGGGACAACATAAAACGAAAAGCATACAATGTGGTGAAGATGAGTGAGAAGGATTGGGAAGCCTTCAAAAAGCAGCAGATGATGATTAAAAAGAGGGGGGAAAGCAGATGAAATATAAGGGTATCTTATCCAGGAATATAGGATTACAAGAGTGTTTTTTAGACATATACATATATAAAAGCTAAGAGAAAGAGGCAAGAGCGGACATTGGACCACTGGAAAATGTGGCTCAAGAAGTAGTAATGGAGAAAAAAGAAATGGCAGTGGAACTGAATAGGCTCTCGGCATCAGTTTTCACTTCGGAAGACACCAGCAACATACCAAAACCTAAGACGGTCAAGGGGCAGAGATGAGTGTAGTGGCCACCACTAAGGAGAAGATTCTGGGGAAGCTGAAAGGTCTGACAATGGATAAATCACACAGACCAGTTGCATTTCACCCCAGGGATCTGAAGGGGATAGCTGAGGAGATTGTGAAGGCATTGGTGGTGATCTTTCAGGAATCACTGGAGTCAGGGACGATCCCAGAGGACTGGAAAATGGCCAATGTAACACCCCTCTTTAAAAAGGGAGGCAGAAGACAGGAAAATATTGGCCGGTTAGCCTGACCTCAGTTGTTGGTATGATTTTAGAGTCCATCATTAAGCATGAGATAGCAGAGTATTTGGAAGTGCAAATCGGGTGGAGTCAGCAAGGCTTCGTGAAGGGGAGGTCATGTCTGACAAATCTGTTAGAATTGTTTGAGGAAGTAATGAGCAGGTTAGGCAAAGGAGAGCCAGTGGACATGAACTATTTGGATTTCCAGAAGGCCTTTGACAAGGCGCTGTGCAGGAAGCTGCTAAATAAGACAAGAGCCCATGGTATTGGGGCAAGGTACTGGCACGGATAGAGGAATGGGTGACTGGCAGAAGGTGGAGAGTGGAGATAAATGGATTGCTTTCAGCTTGGCTGTTGGTGACTGGTAATGCTCCTCAGTGATCTGTGTTGGGACCACAACTTGTTCATGTTACACATTAATGATCTGGACGAAAGAACTGAGGACATTGTTACCACATTTCCAGACGACACAAAGGTAGGCAGTGAGACGGCTAGTGTTGAGGTAATTGGAAGGGTGCAGAGGGACTTTGGCAGGCTGGGAGAGTGGGCAAAGAAGTGGCAGATGGAATACAAGATGGGAAAGTGTGAGGTTAGGCACTTTGGTAGGAAGAATAGAGGCACAGACTATTTTCTAAATGAGGAAGGACTTCAGAATTCCGAAGCACAAAGGGACTCGTGGAGTCCTAGTTCAGGGTAGTCTTCAGGTTAACATGTAGGTTCAGTTGGCAGTTATGAGGCAAATGCATTGATAGCATTCACTTCGAGAGGGTGAGAATACAAGAGTTGTCATTTAATGCTGAGGTTACATAAGCCTCTGGTCAGACCATATTTGGAACATTGTGAGCAGTTTGGGCCTTGTATCTTAGATTCTCAGACTCCTTACAGCGTGGAAACAGGCCATTCAGCCCAACAAGTCCACACCGACTCTCACAGCATTCCAACCCAGACCCATCCCCCCATAACATACCTAATCTACACATTCCTGAACACTACGGGTAATTTAACATGGCCAATCCACCTAGCCTGCACATCTTTGGACTGTGGGAGGAAACCAGAGCACCCAGAGGAAACCCGGGCAGACACGGGGAGAATGTGCAAACTCCACACAGACAGTCACCCGAGGGGGGAATCAAACCTGGGTCCCTGGCGCTGTGAGGCAGCAGTGCTAACCACTGAGACACCGTGCTGCCTCCTGTTGAAGGAAGGATGCACTAGCCTTGGAGGGGCTTCAAAGGAGGTTTACAGGAATGATCTCAGGGTTGAAGGGCTTGTCATATAAGGAGCGGTTGAAGATTCTGGGTCTGTACTTGATGGAGTTTAGAAGGGAGAGGGGCATCTGATTGAAACTTATAAATTAATGAGAGGCCTGGATAGAGTGAGAATGGAGAAGATGTTTCCACGAATAGTAGAGACTACGACCTGAGGGCACAGCCTCAGGGTGAAGGGATGACCCTTCAAAACTGTGATCAGGAGGAATTTCATCAGCCAGAGGGGGGTGAATCTGTGGAACATGCTGCCGCAGAAGGCTGTGGAAGCCAAGACATTGAGTGTAGATTCCCTGCATCATGATTGGTAAGGGGATTAAGGGTTACAGGGAGAAGGCCGGAGAATGGGATTGGGAAAGGTATCAGCCATGATTAAATGTTGTGCTGAACGGACTCATTCTGCTCCTGTATCTTACTGTTTTATGGAGATCCCAAATTCCGGGTTCCCTGCAACTTCACAACTGACATAACAACTGCTGATGAATAAATCTAAGGGTTGAACATGCTGAATTAATAAATTGATGCTTTGAACCCTGTCAGTGATATTGACATTCTGCAAGGGACTATGAAAATGACAGCGTCACTATGTGTACCATTTGTGAGTGGGGTGAGGAT
>NC_063333.1:4426286-4441004 GCF_021869965.1 Rhincodon typus
ATCGTGGGATGAGACTGGGCTAAACTCAGAATTTGGCAAAAGAGGACTAAAAGGATAATAAGAGAGAGAAAATAAACTACAAGGGTAAACTAGCAGGGGATATAAAAACTGACAACAAGAGCGTCTTTAAATATATAATAACGAAGGGAGAGGTCAAAATGAATATAGGTCTCTTACAAAATGAATCTGGGTGATAGTTATGGGAAGATAGAAATGGCAGAGGAGTTAAATAGATACTTTATATCAGTCATTACAGTTGAAGGTAATTCAAACATCCCAAGTGGTATTTGCCAAATTAATGGGGCTCAAGGAAGATAAGTCTCCTGGCCTTGATGGTTTGCATTGTAGGATCATAAAACAAGTAGCTGATGAGATAGTGAATGCAATTGTTGCAATTTTCCGAAGCTCTTTGGATTCCGGAGAAGTACCAGAGGTTTGGAAAACTGCCAATGTGACACACCTATTCAAAAAGGGAGAGAGGCAAAAAGTGGGTAACTGTAGGCAGGTTAGCCTAACATCTTTTGTTGGAAAAATGTTGGAATAAATTGTTCAGGAAGTAATAGCAGAACGTTTGGAAAATCACAGTCTAATCGAGCAGAGTCAGCATGGCTTCAATGAAGTGAAATCGTGCATGACTACTTTATTAGAGGCTTGAGAGGAAGTCTCAACCAGAGTGGACAGAGGGGAGCCAGTAGGTATGTGCTGTTTGGATTTCCAGAAGGCGTTCAACAAAGTAACTCACAAAACATTCAGTCATAAGATCCTACGGTGTTGAAGGTAGTTTTATTGGCATCAACAGAGAATGGGCTCATGGGCAGAAACAGCAAGTGGGGATAAGGGGTACTTTTTTAGACTGGTGACCTGTAACAAGTGGAGTTTCACAGGGATCAGTGCTGGGACCATTCCTGTTTACAATATATATTAATGACTTGGAGGAAGTGAATGTACTGTAGCCAAACGTGCAGATGCCACAAAAACAAGTGGAAAGGCAGGTTGTGTGAGGATGCAACAGTTTACACAGAGTAATTAATAGGATAGGTAAATGGGCAATAGTTTGGCAAATGGAGTATAATGTGAGACAATGTGAAGTTGTTCATTTTGGAAGGGAGAACAAAAGAACAGTATTATTTAGATGTAACAAAACTGCAGAAAGGTGCAACACAAAGGGACTTGGGATGCGTGGGGGGGTGGGGAACTTGTGCATGAAATATAATGCATGAGGGTGCAGAGGAGATTTACCAGGATGCTGCCTGGACTGGAGGGCAGGTCTTATGAGGAAAGGTTGAGGGAGCTACGGCTTTTTTCATTGGAGCACAGAAGGATGAGATGTGACTTGATGGAGGTGTACAAGATGATGAGAGGCACAGATAGAGTGGATAGTCAGAGACTTTTTCCCAGGGTGGAAATGACTATTTCGAGGGGGCATAATTTTAAGGTGATTGGAGGAAGGTATGGGGAGATGTCAGAGGTAGGTTCTTCACACAGAAAGTGGTGGGTGTGTGGAATGCGCTGCCGGCGATGGTAGTGGAGTCAGATACTTTAGAGACTTTTAAGCGACTCTTGGATAGGCACATGGAGGATAGTAAAATGTAGGGTATGCAGGGTAGATTGATCTTAGTAGGATAATAGGTCGGCACAACATCATAAACCGAAGAGCCTGTACTGTGCTGTACTGTTCTATGTTCTATGTTCTCTATGTTCTATATTAGAAAGCTAATTCACAGATGCAGCAGGTGATCAGGAAGGCTAATGGAATGTTGGCCCTTATTTCAAGGGGGTTGGAGTATAAGAGTAGGGAAGTCTTACTGCAACTGTACAAGGTGCTGGTGAGACCACATCTGGAGTACGGTGAGCAGTTTTGGTCCCCTTATTTAAGTAAAGATATTTAACTGGAAGCAGTCCAAAGAAGGTTCACTAGGATGATCCATGGTATGAAGGGATTGTCTTATGAACAAAGGCTAAACAAGTTGGGACTCTACTCACTGGAGCTTAAAAAAATGAGAGGTGATCTCGTTGAAAGATACAGGATTCCTAACGGGCTTGACAGGGTAAACGCTGAGAGGATGTTTCCCCTCATGGGAGAGTCAAAAACCAGAGTACATGGCCTCAGAATAAAGGGGCACCAATTTAAAACGGAGATGATGAGGAATTTTTTTCTCTCAGAGGGTAATAAGTCTTTGGAATGTATTGCCACAGAGAGTTGTCAGGGCAGAGTCCTTGAGTATATTTAAGGCTGAGACAGAGAGATTCTTGATCAGACAGGGAAACGTGTGTACGGACAGAGGGCAGTAAAATGAGTGTGAGGAATGTCAGATCAGCCATGATCCTAATGAATCGTAGATCCAGGCTGTTGGGGCCGAATGGCCTCCTGCTGTTCCTATTTCTTATGGTGTTACAAGTGCTGAATAATCAACGGTCAGCTATTCCTGTTATACATAGAACATAGAACAGTACAGCACAGTACAGCACAGTACAGGCCCTTCGGCCCACAATGTTGTGCTGACCTATTATCATACAAAGATCAATGATCAGTTATCTTCTGGGATATCCAGTGAACAGACTCTTCAGTTGATTCACAGATATCTCACACTCTATTCTCTTTAAAAGCAGTGGGATTGTTGTTCTGAACCCCAACATTATACCGTCGCAGAAAGGATATGTAATATTTTGCCATCTCTCAGGATTACGGTGGGCAAGAGACACTTAACAAAAGCCTAAGGGCCTCTCAGGGAAATATGGGCCTTTGCATGGACCAAAAAAAGAGAAGATCTTTACTGGAATTTTATGAGCAATGGATTCTTGCTATAGCTGTGCAGCCCTGAAATGTCAATTGACTTGAATATTAATACTGGTCTTTGGACATGTGCATTAGGATTGGAGCACACAGGGAGAGATGTGGGTCATGGAACGCATGGAGAGGATGCAGTAAGGACTGTTCAGTTGTAGAAGTCTCTCCCCCACGTCTGGCTATGATCAAGGGTTACAATGCTCCCGGTTCCTTGCAGTCTCCCTGCAATAATGTCATTTACTTCATTATGCGAAAGGGCGTCATTCAGTGATGGCTTCATGTGGCGATCCAGATCATTGAGCATAAAGCAAACTACAATGATACAGAAAACCTCTTCTGGAACTCTACCCGATTTATAGAGACCCTGGGACAATAGCTTGAGGCCTCCAATAGTTCATCCTGTGAGGATGTCCCTCCACTATTGCATGGATTCATTTAGGGTGTAGGGCAGAGGTGTTGTCACCACATGTACAATACAAAAAACTTTAAATAAATTCTCCCACAGCCATTTAAGAATTTGATTTAAATTTAACACAAAAAAAGTGCTTTTGATAAAAGTAATCATGGAAATTTTTTTGGATTAGTGAAATTTTCACTTGTTGTAAAGGGAAAGAAACCTTTTATTCTTACTCCTACAGCCTCTCTAACACTCCAGGCCTATATCAATGTGTTTGACACTTTCGTAGCAAGCTGTTAGCTGCCTTACAGAACGACCCAGGAAGCCAAGGATAAACAGAAAGTGCTAACTTTGACTGCAAGGTCTATAGTCTGAAAACTATTAAAAATAACTCTCATAATTTGTATCGTCCATCACGAGAGCATGGACTGAGGAATGGCAATTGATTAAAAAGGGGATTTGAGTTTGAAATGTGTCACACATGTTGCAGTGCCTGAACAACCCAACATGCTGCAAAATTCTTTAGATATATCATTCTGAAACAGCCAGCTTAAAATTATGTTGACTCACGAATTGGATATTGCTGCAAAGGTGGAAAATGGAGCATTGCCATCACATCATTTGGGTCAGCGCGTTGAAGATTCACGTTTGCTTGTGCTGTCAAAAGAGAAGGACAGAGGTTAGCACTCAACGTTGGCAACAACTGGTCTCACAGAAAGTTGGAACCAAAAAGGCAATGTGTCAAAATTCTCACTTTAGGCATCCAGGAATGGGCAGTAGTTACTGACTTTACAATGAAGAAAACTTGGTGAGAAAAAAACAAAATGATTGTCTGGTGCTTTGTAATTTGCACAGTTTGCTGGTGGAATCAAGAATGAACTCTATCACAGAAATATAGAAAATAGTATCAGGAATAGGCCATTTGGTCCTACAAGCCCACTCTGCCATTCAATACCATCATGGCTGTCCCTCTATCTAAAAGCCATATTCCCATTTTCTCCCAATACTCCTTGCTGCCTTTAAAATCTAAAAATTGACGTTTCTTTTCAAGAAATCCTGTGACATGGCCTCAACAGCCTTTTATTCGCTACCCTTTGAGTAAATAATGTTTTCCTCATCTCGGTTCTAAATAGTCTACCCCATACACCAAGTCTGTGTTCCCTAGTCCCAGAAGACATAAATAACATCCGCATCTTAAAGACATTATGCACATTACTGTAATTGAATCCCAGGGACAGCCTGCATTACTCTTCAGATACACCCATTCAGATACACCCATGCAGATACACCCATTCAGATACACCCATGCAGATACACCCATGCAGATACACCCAATCAGATACACCCATTCAGATACACCCATGCAGGTACACCCATGCAGATGCACCCTGTTGAATATTAGAAATTTTCTGACTCACCTCCTGGATCTTGTCTGGCTTGGAATTGGGCTGTCCAAAAAGAAAATGAGAATTTTTCATACTTTAATAACTCTACCTGCTGAAGATGCTGAAGAAAATACTGAAATATGCATAAGTGCAATAGTGCTGAATAACTAGTTCTACTTTGGAGCATGACATAATTCCAGATTCTAGAAAAGTTGCAAACACTTCTTTTCACAAGCTGGATTATACTATTTCTTTTATCTATTTGTTTGTCAGCTGTCTGGATCATCCATAGCCTTGTAATAGCAATCAAACTCTTCCTTTTGCTCTTGATCATCATTGTTGATTCCATGTTATTGAACCCTATACTGGGCTAAAGAATGTGAGAAGACAGGTTTGATCTAACTCGACCAGATTTAAAAACTTGGCCAAATATTAGAATATAATGCTTTGAGAGGCCTAAAGAGTTTTGCAAAGAAAAACAAAGGAAAAGCTGTCGACCAAGATGAACAGTAAAAAATCACTTGAAACTGGTAAATAAGACATATTGTCCAACTGGTTTCCCATTCAAAGTGTACAACAGTGTACATTATTTACCAGTATCAACTGTTTTAATTCCTTCAGGGAATTTCATTCCATCTTTTTTTAATTTCCTTCCACTGAGAAACTTAAAGCACTAGTCTATGAAGCTGATCACACTTTCAAACTCATGGATCATTTCGCCAAATTCATAAAATTAAAACATAACAGATACTCCACCCTGTTTTTAACCTTAGTGAGACTCATCCCTTTTGAATAGGTGCATCTAGAACTGGTCCCAGTGCTAAAAGAATCTGCAGCTATCCCTCCTGCACCATGTTTCAAGGCATGCATTAACTCTCAGTATCTTCCTACTTCTACTCTGCTTGGTATTTGGCACTGGGAGTAATTCAGAAATTACAGTCTCTGTTACTTTCTAACTTCTTTCTCAGATCCTGAGAGCTTGTCCAGAGCACCTCGTTGTTACCAACAGACACCAGAACAACTGCGCCCTCTCCAGGATGTCCTGAGCTCTGGCACCAAGCAGGTAACATATCATGAGAGTCTTAATATGAAATTTACCTGTCCCAGTCTCTCCCCTTTACTCCACAATCTATTATAATTAATGCATTTCTTGGCAGAACACAAAAATTCAATGGGAGACAGAGTGCACAGGAAGCATCGCTGGGCTAGTATAATGCTCTGGGGGCTAGATGGTGAGATTTGAATCCAATAAAATCTGGAATGAAAGAAGAAAAGCTACCATGACCACCATTTAACCACTGGTGACTGTCTTAAAAACCCATCTGCTCCACTAACGACCTTTAAGGAAGGAAATCTGCCATCCTTACCTGGCCTAGCCTGCACGTGACTCCAGACCCACAGCAATGTGGTTGATTCTCAACTGCCCTCTGAAATAGCCTAAAGAGCCAGTCAATTCAAGGACAATTAGGGATGGGCAATAATTGCTGACCTTTGCCAGTAATTCCCACATCCCAGGTAAGAATTAAAAACTTACGAGCAAGATTAGCCCATTTGGTCCATCAAGCCTGCTCTGCCATTTCTATATGGCTGATCTGATTGAATGAATGAATGAAATCCCATAACAGTAAAATACAATGAAAAGTGTTTCCACTGTTGCCACAACCTAGCACCATTCTAAATAGTCTTAGGAATAGAAACAGGCCCTTCGGCCCAAACTGGTCCATGCTGTCCATGGTGCCCACTCAGCTAGTTCCAATTGCCCGCATTTCGTCCGTATCCTTCTAAACTCTTCTCACCCATGTACCTATCCAAATGCTTTTTAATGCTGCTATTGTACTGCCTCAACCACTTTCTCCAGCACCCCATTCCATATACTTGTGTAATAGCATTACTCTGTAGAAGCAATATTGTAGAAGTGGTGCTCCATGCATTTGTAAATGCGTTTGCTAATTACAGTGAGAAAATTGTAAGGTTCTGAGGCAGTCTGTGCTGATGGTAATTGCCAGTTTTAATGCACAACCTAACTAACTAATGAACAGGCAACTTCTTTGTCACTCACTAACGTTGTGAAAGAAAATATAAGTCAAAGTTGTTAAATGTTACATGCTAACTGAAAACCACAACTTAATTTCAGAAAGAGTTCAACACTTGAAACCCACAGAAGCCCCAAATGCCCTGTTTCTCTGGAGGCAAATTATTCTTGTTGAATTGGACTTATTTTGATGTTTGAGTTGGGAAAATTAGAGCAGCGACATTAGATTATAGGAGCTCTGTTTCTATTGCATTTTGGACTGATTGATTTGAATGATGTGTGGCTATATAACTATGAGACTTCCAGTACTCCTAGGGGCTGACTGATTCCCACTCACCCCAGCAAGCAATTATAACTGGGGTGAGTAGAAGGGGAATAGCCTGTGACCAGCATTTGTATCTTGCTCGTGGGGCATAAACAAGCAATAACGGCCTTGAAAGGAATTAGGGAGGGCGATTCCATTCAAGACAGTGAGGAGATGTCGAAAATGCTCAGTCTCTATGCCAATTTCAGGTGAGATTGCAGAAGTGAATCCCAATCTACAGTAGTCAAGGGTGGTCGAAGGTGAAGGAAGGATTCTATTATTATCAGGTTGCTAATTATGCTAAGGTCAAACTAACTTATGAAGTAACGTTCGCTGTGCAAAATTAAGGGAAGGATGATCACATTCACCAAAATGATATGCGGTCTTGGAAAAACAAAACTGAGCCTGATTCATAACAGCTTTATTTTCTTTTGCATTGATTGGTTTAAAAAGCATCTGGGGGCCCTCTTGTGGTGCAGTGGTAGCATCCTTACCTCTGGACTAGGGGGCCCAGGTTCAACTCCCAACTGCTACAGAGGTGTGTAATAACATCTCTGAACAGGTTGATTAGAAAAATAGGTTAATAAAAATAATTTTGAAGTATCTGCTCATTCATAGCGACCTGTTTCATGTTATTGATATGGACTGATTTCAAGACAAAGTATTTCTGAATCTGTCAAAACTCAGTAGTCTTACCTCTATTCCAGTGGTACCGTTGTAAATCTGCATTACTTGGAAGAGAAAGTCTTCTTCCTCTGCCTGGTCTGCCTGGTCTGCCAGATTGACTTGAGTTTCTTCTTGGGTCTTTCGTTAAGAACAGAGTTCAAAGAATTTAGTTCAAACATTACATTCAATAATCAAGCATGTGGTCACTTTATCAGACCCCTATAGCTGAATGATCTCTATCAGAGTTTGTCACATCAGTAACATTACTTCTTGTTTTACAAGGCAGATGGTACGTGAGAGGATTTACTGAGGTCATGGGATTAGTTTCACTCATCAGGATAAAGAGCTGCTACTAGGACGAGCTAAACAGTGCGCGTCCATGTGTGTTCCAGTTGTTCAATTGAATGTAAGTTCTCTATCTGAATGCTTCATAAGTAATGAGTGCTTATACTCAAACACAGCCTGTAGTCCTATCAAGAATTCTCGTGTATCTCAGATATAAAATCTAGCAATTATGACATAATAAACATATTCTGTTTGTCAACACTGAGCTTATCATCTACCGGAAACTTTGTCTTGCCATCTTTCTCCACTCAATACCATTAAGAAGGTTTGGAAGCAAACACTCTACCCAAGGTAGCCTAGATGATTCCGATGGATATGACCATAATTTATAGCATACTGGCAGCGCTAGTATCTGAAAATATACCATTTGCCAGAAATACTCTTGCTAGAGCTAGAAAAATGATATACCTCACAACACTTCTGTCAGTACATGTTGCATCGATAATTTTATCCATTCTGAACAGTATCCAATCAGAAGATATGGCTGAAAAAGGAACTTCAACCTGAAATGTTAAATCCAATTCTCTCTACAGCTGCTGTGTGTACTGCTGAGGTTTTGTTTAGTTCAAAAACATTAGTCTAAATTAAATTGGAATTACTGAAGCTAGCTAGGTTACACAAAATTGTGAAAACTTGATTTTTGCTATGATCACAGTGAAATTCCAGAGAACATCCTGAGCCATGTTACAAATATGAATTCAAGTGAAAATCACTTTAAAAAATGTTGATGATGTGAAGAAAGATTAGCATTTTCATATTTATTAATTTTGTTTTTGGAGTTTTTATTTAAAATAAGTGTTGGTTCCTTTTGTGCTTTTTTTTTGATTAAAAAAAGGTCAGTCTTTCTGGAACAGTGACCTTCATTGCTCAGAGAGTTAATGGCTGCATAGACTCCTGTGATGTGTTAATAGAGAATTGTTAATACTGTGGTGGTTAATGCCAGGTGGATAAACATTGAAGCCGTTATCCTGTTTTCAGTTCAGAATAATCAATAATTGTAGATTGGAAAAATTAAAGTTTGAAAGTTTATGGGGCAGTTTGGAAAGTTTGAGTATTCATCTAAGAAGATTCCATAGTTTACATGAAATGAACCACACAAACAATTTATGTAAAGCTTAAGGATTTGACGTAGAGATGTAATTTCTTTAGTTTAGAATCTCTGTTGCAGATAATGTTTAGAAATAGGTTGAAACCATTTTATTAACTGTTTATTAACTTTTTAAACTGTTTTCTGCATCTCGAAAATTTGGCTTGTTTTCTTCATATTTTTGTCTTTTGTGTAATAAGCTTATGTTCTGATTTTGAAGAGAACTTGCAGCCTTGTGAGAATATGTCTCAGAGGCCAGCCACATTAACTGAACAAAAAAAGCCATATCTCATTCAGGGATGACTCGTCCAGTTGCACCATCAGTTGAGATCACAACAATGAGGATAGATTCAGGTGAATAGTAAACCAGATCAATGTGGAGATATTCTGAAGTGAGATGCAGTGCTGCAGGCCTTGATGCATATAGTTCACAGAATGTGAATAATGTTCCTTAAAAAAGAGCTTAGGCTTCAGCAGCTTCTAGGCAATGTAGTGCATCCAAACTCTCCCGAGACTGCTGTGTAAAACAGATGGTAACAGTACCAGCAAGACAGAGTTGTGGGAGAATCTTCAATGGAACCCCTAGTCTCGGGAGATGCAGTGATAGAATCAAAAACAGAACAGTTCATTAACTGAAAAGTGACCAGTAACACAACAATTCATAGTGAAATGCCATTGAAAACAAGCCCCAATGAGGGAAAACTACGTTTCAGCCCCTACCACTATAAGAACATTTTGAACACGTGGAAGGCCCATTACCTGCTGATAAATGGTAGAACTGTTGCTGATGACACAATCAATAAAAGAACCCTTCAGGATTAGCAGCAAAATAAAGGAAAAACCAGGTCAGTATCCCACTGTACACAACTGGCAGCATTGAGGATGGCAGTTTAGCAAGATGGGGTAAATGTAGAGACAGTTGCTTATGATGAGGTTATCAGAGTGTTTAATTCTTACTTCAGCCATTTAACCACAAACAAAATTATATAAATGGAAACCAAAGACCACAGAGAGCACAGATGCACTTATCATTGATTTGAAATGTAAAGCAGATAACTTTACAGGAAATTAAAAGATGACTTGATTAGCCATTAGATTGTGAATGGAGATTTGGAGGAAACCTTATCAGAATGCTTATAATTCAGGGAAAATTTAACTGTAATTGAGACAAGTTGAAACAAGGAAGGAAGAAAATGGAGTCTTTATAGAATAGAATCCCTACAGTGTGGAAACAGGCTCTTTGGCCCAACAAGTCCACACTGACCCTTGGAGCAGCCCACCCAGACCCATCCCCTGATAACCCACCTAATCTACACATCCCTGAACACTTGGGGCAATTTAGCATGACCAATCCACCTAACCTGCACATCTTTGGACTGTGGGAGGAAACCAGAGCTCCCGGAGGAAACCCACACAGACACGGGGAGAATGTGCAAACTCCACACAGAAAGTTGCCGGAGGGTGGAATTGAACCCAGGTCATTGGCACTGTGAGGCAGCAGTGCTAACCACTGAGCCACCGTGCCGGCCGTATATGGGTTGATGGAGAGGTATTATGGAAAAATACCATTTGAGGTTGCATCCGTGTGAAGATTGCCAGATCTGCAGGAAGGCTGGTTATTTTAATACTGTCCATTGTTGTCAATGGATTTTAACATCAAACCAGATGGAAAAGCTCATTAGAAAAGGCTGAATATAAAATACTGAACAGCAATTGTCAGGTAAATCAACGATCACAAGGGAAGCATTGGAGTACTGCTGTAGAAGTAAACAGGAACCAAGCATATTTTAAACTTGACAAGTATCATCCTCTCTGATATGAAAAGATGACTGAAACAAGAAACACTCCATCATCTTCTATTCAACTTCAGCAAACAGGAGATACCCAGCTTAAAATAAAGGCCTGGTGACTGCAAAACGGTAATATAAAGATCAAGACTAGACGGGATTCAAAGTCCAGATGTTCTTTGCTGAACAAATAAGCATCGTAAAACCTGTTTTGTAGGCTGACTAGATCAACAGGCACAAAAGAAGAAATGGATTCAAAATGGATTCAGGGACAAAAGCCATTGGTACATTGCTAAACACTGAAGATATTGCAAAAATGCCACCCAGGTTACAAAGACACAGATTCAGTCCTAATCCAGATAGAGTTCAGGGCTAGTACCAAAACATAGCAGATACATTTCAAGAATACCATTTGATCAGCCAGAGTAGGAGGATAAAATATTTCTTAAAGGAGTAGAGGTCTTCCTATCCTTGACTACTGGATAGTGGCCTGAAATATTAATAAAACTCAGCCAAGCCCAGAGGAATTACAAAAATGAAAAAAAAATTGCAAATAAAGAAAGAAGAAAACAATATTGTTGGAGAAAAATATTGTTAGGTTGGATCAATTACTCAGGTGTTCAGGAAGAAGACATCACCAAAGAACTGAGAGATAGTAGGAACTGCTGATGCTGGAGTCTGAGAATAACAAGGTGTAGAGCTAGATGAACACAGCAGGCCAAGCAGCATCAGAGGAGCAGGAAAGCTGACGTTTTGGGTCTGGACCCTTCTTCAGAACTGACACTCTTTGACAACAGAAACAATGACTTCGAGAGTGTAAATACAAACTTGGAGAACATAGATCCTCAACAATCCCCAAAAGAACTATAGATAAGATCAGGGTGATTGGTGATACCTCTACAATGTATATTGCTGTGAAACAGTGACTGTGGAGGGAGATATTGGGGGGTGTACATGTTGCAATGAGATGACTTGGAGGGAGTTGTCGAGTGAAAGGTTAATGTTTAAGATAGGTAAATAGTAAGCTACATCAATACTGATATAAGAGATCACATGATAAGGTTGCAGACTTGCTCACTGATCCGGTGGGTTTGGTTGCAGATGTTTTGTCATGCTGTTAGGTAACATTGTCAATGCGCCTCCGGTGAAACGTTGGTGTTCTGTCCCATTTGTTATTTATATGCCTCAGTTTGCTGGGGTGGTTGGTATTAGTTCTGGTTCTGTTTTTCAGTGGTTTGTATATCGGGTCCAGTTCAATGTGTTTGTTGATGGTCACATGATAATGTGAGACTCTGAACAGAGATGTGATAGTGTAGAGTTCATACTAAGTGTGTATTGTTTTATGATCTCAACTGATGATAATACTGGAAATATCAGACCTCATAGAGCAATGTAGCTTAATAGATCATAAGTTTTATTTTTGTAGTTTGGTTACTATGGTGGTTACTCAGTGAACCTTTTCACACCAGGCTGCTTTTTTTTTAAATGAAAGAAAAAATGTTTATTGCAAGAAGAAAATAAATCTATATATTATATGCATATATAAATGTGTTTGTATGGCACTTTACAAGGTTCAAATGCCTTCCCCACAATATCCATTACAGATACTCAAACCCAGTGAATGTCACTTCTATCTCAACTTTAAGATTTCTTTCTCAACTGATTTGTTCCTGGCTTGATGGTGTAGAGGCTTGGAATGCTTTTCAGTTCTCACAACCTGAAGGCATCTAGAAAGTTCCCACAATCTGGAGATTTCTACCAACTAATCTACCCTTCTGCTGATATGAAAACTCTGTTCTGAGCTAAAACGCTGTTCTGATCTTTGATCATTTGTTTCTGTGTGCACTATAAAACTCAGCATTGTAAACACAGCAATTAACTCCTCCAGGTATTCGATCAAGAAATTTAACCTAAATCACGTTTTCTCGGAAATTATTTATCTTGATCGCTGTTCCAAATTTCTAACCCCTTACAGAAAACAGGAAATTTTCTTTTACAGAACTGAAACCAAATGTATTTTACCTCTATTTGCAAAATTCAAATTATCAGATGATATTAGTATCCTTTCTCACAATAGTTCATGGAATTTGAGTCCAGTGGCTAAACTTCAGCAGCATCTCTTAAGTAAATAGCATAGCCAAACTCCTCAAGAATACCAAAATAGCAACAGGAAGAGAATGTGTTTTGAAACTTAAATGACGCAATTAATGATTTATTTAGTTTTGATTTATTTTAGATTCTCAACTCCTAAGGTGAAATAAAAGATGGGTGGGATCTATGTGCAGATTTTAAATGTACAAAAAGTAATGAAAGTGTAGAATGAACTTTGCTTATTTTTCATTCACAGAAGTTTTTTTTTAATTGTTATGTGACAGGACCTAAGCTTCTCTAACAATGACTTTATTTAAATGTACAAAGAAGCTAATTCCAGCCACCATTCGCTGTCAAGCAGGAACTGCTAGCATTGTTGAATGTATATATTCATTGAATGTGTATATATAGAGGCGGCATGGTGCCTCAGTGGTTAGCACTGCTGCCTCACAGCGTCAGAGACCTGGGTTCAACTCCACCCTCGGGTGACTGTCTGTTTGCACATTCTCCCCATGTCTGCGTGGGGTTTCCTCCCATGGTCCGAAGATGTGCAGCCCAGGTGGATTGGCCATGCTAAATTGCCCATAGAGTTCAGGGATGTGTAGATTAGGGAGATGGGTCCGGGTGGGATGCTCTGAGGGCCAGTGTGGACTTGTTGGGCCAAAGGACATGTTTCCACACAATAGGGATTCTATGATATATCTCAGGTGGTGTGAGTGAATGATGGGGGTATGGTGCAATGAACTTTACCTGATACCTTAGGACAATGCAGGGAGAGATGCACCAAAATCCCTGTATCCATCCACCTCCCCTAGAAATTCCTCAACTGCTGATGTGATCACATGAAACCTCAAGAATGACTCAGATTGGCTATCAACACTAGCATGTGAGATAACAAGGTGTAGAGTTGGATGAACACAGCAGGCCAAGCAGCATCAGAGGGGCAGGAAAGCTGACACTTTGGGCCTAGACCCTTCTTCAGAAATACTAGCATGTGTTTGGGATATTGGTGTGGGTCAGCAAATATCAAATGCTGTAAGTGAGGCAATAAGCATGTCAAACACAAAACCTACTGGTAAATGTGTCTGAGACATGCTCAGTTTTTTTGACAGTGGAACAACATGAAATAGTTGACATTGCCATGGAGAGTGGGGTACATGGGGTAATAGACCATTTGTGAACCAACAGGAACATGATTGAACAACACTAATACCTGTCAGAGGGTTTGAACTAGAATAAGGAAAGACACAGAACTGAAATGATCACAATACAGGTTGGGGCTCATTTGAGTAGTTTCATAGTTTATGACTCACCAGGACGGGCTGCAGTACTTGGTGCATCACAATGCATGGCAACTGGTGCTGTCAGAGAAAAGAAAGAATATCATTTGTCATTGAACATAGAATTGTACAGTACAGGAGAGTTCCCTAGATCCATCAAGTCTGTACTGCCAAAAATACACTAAAGCTACAAGACTGCCACTCTCCAGCACTTGTCCCGTAGCCTTGAATGTTCTGGCACATCAAGTGCTCATCAAATACTATTCCTTGCATTTTCTTTTCTCTTCTGTTTTGTTCCTTTTCTGCCAGTCGCGCCCAAGACCTGCCAGAGGCTTGGAGCAGAGTAGAGACGGGGGAGGGGGTGCTGCGGGCCAGCGCCTCTGGAACAGAGAGGGGATGGAGGTGGGGTGGTGCAGTGGGTCTGGAACAGAGAGGGGATGGGGGGGGCAGTAGATCCGGAACAGAGCAGGGAGGGTAGGACCAGCGGGTCTGGAACAGAGCAGGGATGGGGTGGTCACTGGGTCTGGAACGAAGCAGGGATGGAGGGGGCAGTGGG
>NC_063333.1:4446004-4480286 GCF_021869965.1 Rhincodon typus
TGGGGGTCAGTGGGTCTGGAACAGAGCGGGGATGGGGGTGGCCAGCGGGTCTGGAGCGAAAATGGTTACTGGTTGGGAACCGGTGAAATTCGGGAAGACCATGTGAAAGCCCTTATAGAAAGACTGTAATGTCTACCTTTTTAACATTGTTTCTTATTTTACTAACTGGTACTATGTATATCTGTAATGTAAAGTAATTTTTCTTCTTTAATTTCTCTATTTTAAAGTTTTGTACTTATGTTCTTTGCACCTGAGATGGTGCCATGTGTTGGTGACATTGTACACTTTTCACTGTTCTCCGTTCTTTTGTAACTTCAGTAAATAAACCAAATTCTAATTTTAATTCCAAAGTACTTTTTAAAGGTTGTGTAGTTTGCCATCACAGCTTCCTTTCCAGGTAATGTATTCCAGATCCCTACCATCCTCTGCGTAAAAATCATTTTCCTCCAATTCCCTCTAAACCTCCTGCCTTTCTTTTAAAATGATACTCCCTTCTAAGTGACCCTTCAACTGAGGTCCGGGCGCAGTTATGTGATCAGCAGTATATCCCGAACTCAACTACCTCGCTACACTTGTGAACTGGTTTAGTCTCAGATAGCTGCCAGGAAGTGAGGTAGAGTTGGTGGTCCAGCATTAGATTTTGTCAAATGTTTTAAAAACTGAAAGGATAGAGCCATAAAGCCTGTCACTCAATGAGGGTGTAATTGTGTTTTTCTGTTTGCTTTTGGTTGTGTTGACATCACACCCGAGTAATGTAATAAAGAAAATAACAACATGATAATGAGCAGATCATTTATTTCACATGCTGGTGACTGAGGGTCAAGACTGACTGAAACATAGGAAGAACTCACCTTCTCATCTTGAAAGGGTATTTTATACCCAAGCACGTAGAACCTCCGTCCTCATCAGAAAGGTGGCACATTTATAGCAAGGTTCTCTGATATTGCACTGAAGCCTTGGCCTTGATTTAGTTACTGAGATTCTGGAGTGATATTTCAGTATGGAACCCTTGTGATTTACAGGCAATGGAACCACAGCTGACATATCACTAGGAGGGTTTTAGAAACTCACAGCAAACAATTTGCCTGTTTCACGGGACAATCACAAAACAGTTACAGTGCAAAAGGAGGCAAATTAGCCCAAGCCTGGTTCTTGTTTTGTCCTGATTCATTTAGAACAGGCTGCCGATTGATCGTAACACTGCTTCAGGCTATTGTCAGGAGCCAATTTCAACCGAGAAACTTTTCTCATTGTCATAAATGGTCTCACCTCCAGCCCTGAACGGTCCTCGCATCAATGCTTCACTTGGTAAGGAAGGTCTTCTTACTCTGGCTGCTCGGCCTCGTATTACTTGCTCACTGGCATGTCTCCTTCGCTGATCTCCTCCTGAAGGCAAGGTTTAAAAACACTATTGTAATATTAAAAAGTTTGATGTTACGGCTTTTGGATGTGCAGTTGAGATTTGTGTCTTGCCTGTGATTGTGGGGAATATCATATAGAATAGGCGCATCCACTTCTGAATATTATAAATAAATGTGGAGGTGCCGGTGTAAGACTGGGGTGGACAAAGTCAGAGGTCACACGACACCAGGTTATAGTCCAACAGGTTTATTTGAAATCACAAGCTTTTGGAGCTGCCAAAACTTTTGAAGTTCACCTGATGAAGGAGCAGCGCTCCAAAAGCTTGTGTTTTTAAATAAACCTATTGGACTATAACCTGGTGTCGTGTGATTTCTGAATATTATAAAGGTGGGGGATTCTGCACCTAAGACATCACAGTTCTCAGGAAAAATGTTTGATGAGACACACAGAGATCAAGACTGATTCCTTAAAGTTTGTGATGGACTCAAGATGTATTAATTGTTTTGGACTTATTTTAATATTGTTTCATTATTAAAGAAACATATTGTTAATAGTCAATACATTATAGCTGGTAGGATGAACAACTTGATCAGAAGCAAGCAGAAGTTGTTGTCAAAGGGACAATGACATTATGATTGCAACTGATGTGTTTAATTGTACAGTCCTTTAGGAACCAAGTCCAGATTCTAGAGGGGATTGATGAATCAACCGGTGTCCCTAAATGAACAATTCAGTGTTTAAATCCCACCAAAGCAGTATGAGAATTTGATTTCTTTCTTTAAAATGCTGTGAAAGTGACTGTGAAGTTATAGGTTGGTGGTTACATTGTGTTGGTCTTTTCAAGCACTTGAGTTGTCTAAGTAACCCTAGTAAGTCTAAGATAACAAGGTGTAGAGCTGGATGAACACAGCAGGCCAAGCAGCATCAGAGGAGCAAGAAGGCTGACGTTTCGGGCCTAGACCCTTCTTCATTCCCCATTTAAATAATACGCTGCCTTTTTGTTCTTCTGACAAAGTGGACAAGTACGTGTTTTTCCACAATATTTTCTATCTGCCAAAATTTTGCCCACTCACGTGGCCTATCTGTGTTATCTTGCAAGTCTTTAAATCCTCTTCACAACTTACTTTCCCATTTATCCTTGTGTCATCACCAAAACTGGCAAACATAAGTTTGGTCCTGACATCCAAATTGTGAATATGTATTATGCCCTGACACTGACCCTCATTAAATTTTGGCAACCCAAAAATGGCCCACTTATGCCTAACCATGAGCTCTTACTTCATTTATTAATCTTTGTTGAGGCACATTGTCAAATATCTTCTGGAAATTTAAGTACACCACATCCACAAGTTCCCTTGTATTCATATTATTTATTATTTCCTCAAACAATTCTAGCAAATTAGTCAAACACAGCTTCCTTTTCACAAAACCATGTTGACTCTGCCTAACAGCATCGGCATTTTTTAACAGCTCCATTATAGCCCGCTTAAAAATAGACTCCAGCATTCTCCCTATGACAAAAGTTAGCTGGTTTCTCCTTTCCTGTGTTATGTGCCCCTTATTTTTGAATAAATAGGTAACATTTGCTAATTTCCAATCTGAGTGGCATCTTTCCAGAGTTTAGGTATTTTGAAGCATTAAAACCAAAACATCTTCGTTCATGGGATAAGGGTATCCCAACATTTGTTGCCTATCGTTAATTGCTTTTGAGAAGACAATGATGAGTTACCTTCTTAAACTGCTGCAGTTCCCAAACTCATGTTTCTCAGCAGTCACCTCTTCCATCAGGATCCTTATTATTCAATTAGTCATTTTTCATTGTTTTATATATTCTGCCTAATCTCTGACCTGCCAATAAGTTTTCCAATATTGTATATTTCTTCTTTCAAGTTGACATTATCTTTAACTTGCTTAGTTAGTCACAGATGATGCATCTATACCCTGAAGTTTTTCTTTCTCAGTGGGATGTATCTTTGCTGAGTTTATCTTCATAAATGTCTACTACTGCATCTCTACTAACCAATCCCCCAACCTGATTGCCCAGTTAGCAATTGCCCTTATTTAAGTTTAGAACATTAGCTTAGACTCATGCTTCTCTCCCTCAAACTAAATGTGAAATTTAAACATATAATGGTCACTGCTACCTAGTGGCATCTTTACCATGAGGTAATTAACTAATGTGTTGCATTACAAATTATCCAGATTGAGAATAGTCTGCTCTCTGGTTGAGTCTAGGACATGTTCTCATAAGAATTAGTCCTGAAAACATTCAATAAGTGCAACTGCCTGGCTACCTTTAACAATCTTAGCCTGCCAATCTATAGGTAGATTGAAATTAATCATGAGTTTAAACTCCGTTATTGGAAAAATGTTAGAGTCTGTTATAAATGGTGTTATAGGGGAAACATTTAGAAATACACAATAGTATCAAGCAGAGTCAGCATGGCTGCATGAAGGGGCAATCATGCCTTACAGATTTACCAGAACTCTTTGAGCAATGTGCAGTTCTGGAATCCACATTATAGGAGGGATATGGTTGCATTGGAGAAGGTACAGAGGAGGTTTACCAGGATGTGATGACACTTTCAAGGAACTACGTACCTGCATCCCTAGATCCCTGTCTGACAACATTTCCAGGGCCCTGCCATTACCTGTCTAAATCATGCCCTGGTTTGCCTTACCAAAACGTAACACCTCATATTTATCTATATTAAACTCCATTTGCTACTCCTTGGCCCATTGGTCCACCTGATCAAGATCCCGTTGTACTCTTAGATAATTTTCTTCACTGTCCAATCTACCACTAATTTTGGTGTCATCCACAAACTGACTAACTGTGCTTCCTGTATGCTCATCCAAACCGTTCATATAAATGACAAACCATAGTGTTCCTAATACCGATGTCTGTGGAAGACCGCTGGTTACAGGCCTCCAGTCTGAAAAACAACCCTTTACCACCATCCTCTGACTCCTCCTGTGAAGCCAATTTTAATCCAATTGGCAAGCTCTTCCTGGATCCCGTGTGAACTAACCTACTAACCAATCTACCATATGGAACCAAGAAATTATTTGTGTTAGTGTTTTTCCTACCTAAGTAAATAACCTTATATTTCTCCATACTGTATTCTATCTGCCGATTTTTTTGTCTACCCACTTAGACTTTCCCAAATTCCCTTGAAACATTTTTTACATCCTCCTTATAAGATACACATTTCCACTTAGTTACTTGTCATCTGCAACCTTGGAAATACTGCATTTAATCTCCTAATCATTGCTACAGTTTGGGAATAGCTGCAGCCAAAGCACAGATCACTGCACTATTCATTAAGCATACTGAAGGTTGAGAGAGAAGGATTTTTACCAGGAGGGAACCATGAGTTATGGGGAAAAGGCAGCAAAGTGGAATTGAGAATTATCAGGTCAACCATGATCTCATTAATGACAGAACACACTCGATGGGCTGAATGACCTACTTCTGTTCCTACGTTTTATGGCCTGACTTTTTGCAACTTCATAGGATTCTTCCTTGGATGTGTTGTAGGCCTTGATTTATTCAGTTAGCTGCAGTTGGAACACTTCCCTTGCTGGGGGTTTTGTGTCACGGAATGTGTTTTTGGTGTAAACTACTTTAAAGAGCTTAAAAGTCGCACCTCTATTCACATTCGTAAATCTGAACCGCGTATTAGCTGGGAGAGAATGTCTTCGTCTGGCATCTTGGTCGTCCTGAGGCACTATTAGGAACAAAATTCAAATTCATGTATTACATTAAAGTCATGTATCTTAGAAGATTCCTTTCTGACTAGAAGCATTCTTACTGGACTGTGTCTCCTATTGTTTACATCTATATTATCCGCAAAGAATAAAGGTCTCTAGCCAGCCATTCCTGAAAGGAAAGGATGTTATGGTTTCTGTGATGATTGGCACACAGTGAAACTTTGAAGCATCAGCTTTGTAGTTTGTTTTGACCAGCGTTCCAAGCTTTACCTACAGGGCTGCATATTATCAAAAATGAACAAAAACAAAGTTGCTGGAAAAGCTCAGCGGGTCTGGCAGCATCTGTGAAGGAAAAAACAGAGTTAACGTTTCGGGTCCGGTGACCCTTCCTCAGAACTGACCCGAAAAGTTAACTCTGATTTTTCCTTCACAGACGCTGCCAGACCTGCTGAGCTTTTCCAGCAACTTTATTTTTGTTCCAGATTTACAGCATCCGCAGTTCTTTTGGTTTTTATTATCAAAAATGAGCAGGAAAATGAGCATAACCTTGAATGGTTTAAGTTGTCTGGATAAATTAGTCAGCAGTCTGAAGAAAGGTCACAGAATCACAGAATTGTTACAGAGAGAGGCCTTTGGACTCATTATCTCGACACAGGTTTCTCTAAACGAGCATATCATCTCGTGCCATTTGGTTAATTTGTCCCAGTGCTCCTGCACATTGTTCATTTTCGAACAGCAGTTTCATTCCCTTATGAATATCTTCATTGAACACCCTCAAAGACAGCACCCACTGTGGGGAAATGTATTGTCTCCCGTCATTTTTGTTTCTTTTGCCAATTGCTTTAAATCTGCGCACTCCCTTCTTGATCCTTTCGTGAGTGCTGTTACGACTGGGGTTGGAGGGTGCACAGATATCCTTTCTAGTTCACTCCTCCACTGACCACAACAAATTCTCATGACAATATGACCTGTTAGAAAGGTTTTGGACTGAATCTGGTCTATTGTTCGAAAAAAATCTCTTTAGTCAACAAAAAATAATGAGTTCATTGCAAATAAAACCTACTCAAACCGACATGCAAAAAGAAGTGACAAACAAGTTCAGAGTCTGCAAATATACAGATGAATTCGAGTCATAGAGTTGTACAGCACGGAAACAGACTCTTCGGTCCAACTTGTCCGTGCCAACCAGATATCCAAAATAAAACTAGTTCCATGTGCCAGCATTTGGCCCATATCCCTCTAAACCCTTCCTATTCATGTTCCCGTCCAGATGCCTTTTAAACGTTGTAATTGTACCAGCCTCCACCACCTCCTCTGGCAGCTTGTTCCATACATGCACCACCTTCTGCATGAAAAAGTTACCCCTTAGGTCCCTTTTAAATCTTTCCCCTCTCACCTTAAACCTAGACTGTCTAGTTTTGGATTCCCCTACTCTGGGGAAAAGACCTTGGCTATTCATCTTATCTATGCCCTAATGATTTTATAAATCTCTATAAGGTCATCCCTCAGCCTCCGACGCTCCAGAGAAATTAACCCCAGCCTATTCAGTCTCTCCCTATGGCTCAAACCCTCCAACCCTGGCAACATCCTTGTTAATCTTTTCTGAACTCTTTCAAGTTTCACAGCATCCTTCCTATAGCAGGAATTGAACACAGCATTCTACAAGTGGCCTAACCAATATCCTGTACATTTGCAACCTGACCTCCCAACTGCTATACATACTCAATGCACTGACCCATAACGGCAATTATTATCAAAGATTTATGACCTAAAATGAGGCAAATATGGGCATCAGACACAAGCTCTGGCTGAACACCACAAAGAAAACATCAAAAGGCAGATGTGATCAAGATAGATCCAACAAATTTTTCAACAATCTACCACATACAGAAGATTTCACAAGGGATTCCAATTGTTCACTATCAACAAGCTAGACTTGAAACTCCCTCAAGAACTGCTCCACCATGGACTGCCTCAACGACTGCTCACGTTCTGGTGCTTTACCTCATTTTCCTGGGATCACACTCCCTTGGATTCTGGCAACTGCCCTCCAGCATTCATTTCCAGGCACAACTACAGGTTTTTTCACAAATGGCCAGCCTCACCAAGCTAGTATTTTCCATACTTGTTTTTAACTGAACTCTAATCAATACGACCTGTAGGTTTGATCACTGCTGTACTGAAGTATTAATAACACATAGCTTCTTCCAATCCCCTGCATCCCCCAAAGCCCTTCCTGAGCCATGATTCCAGGACTGAGCTATACTCTGAGCTCTAACTGCGCAACTCTATCTAACTGCTTTTGACTTCAGATGAGCCGCAGCCAATACTATTAACGAGTAGCTCTTAACTCCTAGAACTTCTTCCTGAGTTCTAACTGTTCAAATGCAACATTGCCTTCTCAGCAGCTCTGCTAACAAGTTTTTTTTTTCCTCTGTCCCTGTCTGTCTTTAATTTCAAATAACTGTGTTCCTGGAAATATTTTTGAGTGATCAATTGAAAACTTTGGAACAAGCCCTGTCCCTACAGCTAGGCAGAATTGAATTTAATAACCCAAACATATCAAACTCATTGGAATTGTGTGTTTCCTTGATGTTACAGTGTGTGAATGCAGGCTCCTACAACACAAATTGCTGTCTTTACATCTTCAATCTATCTTCAGAACTGAAGTTCCTCATCCTCAAAACCATTCTCATGAATCCCTTCCAGACTCTCTCCAATGTCTCCACATCCTTCTTAAAGTTTGGAACTGGACACAATACTCCAACTGAGGTTGGCCAAGTTCACCTTAATCCCCTGAGTATTCCATACTCACATTAATAAAGCCTGGGTAACTGCATTCATTATTAACTGCTCTCACACACTAACCTAATGCCTTTGATGACTGAGACACATACATAGCCAGGTCCCTCTGCTCCTGTACACCTGTCGTTGATTCTCCACATTTTTTAGAAGAATCACTGATTAGACATGGAGGCCAGCACTTATGGTCCCTGTCCAATTGGCCACAGGGCTGTTAAGAGTCAACTACATTGCTGTGGGTCTGGAGTCACATGTAGGCCAGACCAGGTAAGACCATAGACACAGAAGCAGAAGGATGCCATTTGGCCCACTGACTCTGCTGCACCATTCAATGATATCATGGCTGATAATTCTCACCTTTACTTTCCTACCTTCTCCTCTTGATTCCCCCACTGATCAAAAAACTGTCTCTCTCCCAGCCTTGAATACACTGAAAGACCCTGCCTCAACAGCCAACTGTGGTAAATAATTCCATAGCTACACAACCTCCTGGGAAGAAATTCCTCCTCATCTCTGTCTTAAATGTGTGACTCCTTATTCTGAAATGATTCCCTCTAAGCCTAGATTCTCCCACAAGGGGAAATGATCTTTCCACATCTATCCTGTCAACTCCCCTAAGAATCTTTTAATGTTTCAATAAAGTCACCACTCATTCCTCTAAATTCCAACAAATACAGGCCCAATCTATTCAATCTCTCCTCATAAGACAGTAGCTCCATGCCTACTGTCAATTAAGTGAACCTTCTCAGACTGTTTTCAATGCCAGGATTTTTTTTAGATCAGGCAGAATTCCTTCCTGCAAACAGTAGCCATTTGAACAACTGCACATTATCTTATGCCTTCAAGAAGATCTATTGGCCAGAAATGTTGTCGTGCCAGTGTGAAACTCAACAGTCTGTCGTGTATGTGTGTGTGTGTGTGTGTGTTGTGCGTGTGTGTGTGTGTGTGTGTATGTGCGTGTGTGTGTGTGCGTGTGTGTGTGTATGTGTGTATGTGTGTGTATGTGCGTGTGTGTATGTGCGTGTGCATGTGTGTGCATGTGTGTGTGCGCGTGCGTGTGCATGCGTGTGTGTGTGTGTATGTGCGTGCGCGTGTGTGTGTGTATGTGCGTGTGTCTGTGCGTGTGTGTGTGCGTGCGTGTATGTGCGTGCGTGCGTGTGTGTGCGTGCGTGTGTGCGTGTGTGTATGTGCCTGCGTGTGTGTGCGTGTGTGTGTGTGTGCGTGTGTGTGTGTGCGTGCGTGTGTTTGCATGTGCATGTGTGTGTGTGTGCGTGCGTGTGCATGTGTGTGTATGTGTGTGTGTGTATGTGCGTGTGTGCGTGTGCGTGCGTGTGTGTGCCTGTGTGTATGTTTGTGTGTGTGTGTGTGTGTGTGTGTGTGTGTGTGTGTATGTGCCTGTGTGTGTAAACTAAGTGTGTTAACCAGTACTCAGAACAGGGCAAAACAATTACATTTATGGTGTGAGCATGAAGCTTTGGAATGTATGTTACACAATGTTGTTGACTCTCATAGAGTCAAAGAGTCATAAAGCACGGAAACAGACCCTTCGGTCCAACCAGTCCATGCCGAACATAATCCCAAATAAACTAGTCCCACCTGCCCGCTCCTGGCCCATTTCCCTCCAAACCTCTCCTATTTATGTATCCATCAGAGATAACACTGTGAAGCTGGAGGAACACAGCAGGCCAGGCAACATTTGAGGAGTAGGAGAGTTGATGCTTTGGGTCGGGACCCTTCTTTAGAAAACTGACCTGAAACGTCAACTTTCCTGTTCCTCTGATGCTGCCTGGCCTGCTGTGTTCATCCAGCTCCACACTATGTTATCTCTGACTCCAGCATTGGCAGCTCTTACTATCTCTATGTATCCATCCAAATGTCTTTTAAGCATTGTAATTGTACCCACATCCATCACTTCATCAGGAAGCTCATTCCGCACGCCAACCACTCTCTGTGTAAAAAACTTGCATCTCATGTCTTTTTTTATATCTCCCTGTTCTCCACAAACCAATCAGCTGCATCATATCAGAGTTCCAAGGAACAGGGATGAAATAGTCACTAGTAGCATCGTGAATTAAAGAAATAAGACTGGCTCCTGGCTCATCATTTTCCTGGGATATGCTTAGCAACAGGAGTGTGCAGACAAAACAGCCACCAGGGATCTCAACAATGTCACCAGTGTCAAATCTCCTTCTCAAGAGCCATACTTTTTCAAATGAACTCATTGGCCATTCTAAAACATCTTGTTGAACATTGTGACACACTTTAACTTATGGGCACAAATGCAGGATCTGCTCGATCACTGTCCTGGGTCTGAAACAACTGGTTCAACATCAGATCACTCATATCAGAAGCTGTGAGAGAGAACAAAAGGGAAAGATCCCCATTGAACACTTGTGTGTTAATGTCAATATAATCAACAGGCTTTTGGCACTAAACAGGCACGAGTACAACAGAACAAAAGCTAAATATTGCAGATAACAAAGTGAGAGCTGGATGAACACAGCAGGCCAGGCAGCATCACAGGAGCAGGAAAGCTGACATTTCAGGTCTGGACCCTTCTTCAGAAATGTCCAGACCCGAAACGTCAGCTTTCCTGCTCCTATGATGCTGCTTGCCCTGCTGTGTTCATCCAGCTCCACACCTTGTTATCTCAGACTCTCCAGCATCAGCAGTTCCTAATATCTTTAAATATTGCAGATGTTGAGTATCTCAGAGTAAATAAAAAACAGAAACTGCTGAAAAGGGAAAAACAGATTTAGAGTTCTGTTCAAACGTTATTAACCACAAGAAGTTACATTAAATCATTCCCAGCTTCACTGTCCATCAATTTAGAAAAAGGAAGATATCTAGAGGATGAAATGTAATTCCTTCTGATTGATGCTATGGCAACGATGATGATAACAATGCAGATACTCAAAAGAATAAGGATGATAGTCAGGATAACTGAAAGCCAACGAATGAAGCCATTGCTGCTGGCTCTTTCATGCAGGTCCCTGAATGTCACTCACTCCTTAATTTATTTCCTCAAATCTATAAACACCAGGCTCCTGCAGTTTCACCATACTTTTTAAAAAATTTATTCTTTTGTGGGATGTGGGCGTCGCTGGCTGGGTCAGCATTTATTGCCCATCCCTAGTTGCCCTTGAGTGGGGGTGAGCTGCCTTCTTGAACCGCTGCAGTCCTCCTGCTGTGGGTTGACCCACAATGCCATTAGGGAGAGAATTCCAGGATTTTGACCCAGCGACAGTGAAGGAACGGCGATATATTTCCAAGTCAGGATGGTGAGTGACTTGGAGGGGAAATTGAAGGTGGTGGTGTTCCCATGTATCTGCTGCCCTTGTCCTTCTAGTTGGAAGTGGTCGTAGGTTTGGAAGGTGCTGTCTGAGGATCTTTGGTGAATTTCTGCAGTGCATCTTGTAGATAGTACACACTGCTGCTACTGAAGAATAGTTGGCAGGAAGAATAGATGAACTGATTATTTTGTAAACACAAAAAGCCTGCAGAGGCCACAACAAAGAGGGACTTGGGAGTCACAAAGTCAGACAGCATAGAAACAGACTCTGTCTATGCTGTGAGTCCTCATACAAAAATCACAAGAAGTTAGTATTCAAGTTCAAGTGAAGGAAAACAGAATATTGGCCTTTATTTGAAAAAGAATGGAACATGAAAATAAGGAAATCTGGTTAAAACTACACAAAGCACTTGTTAGGATACATCTAGGATACTATGAAGAGTTTTCATCCCATTATCTAAGGAAAGATATACCTGCATTGGAGGCAGTCCAGAGAAGGTTGATCCTGGGTATGGAGGGATTTGTGAGGAAATGTTGAATAGGTTGAGTTCATATCCACTGGAGTTTAGAAGAATGAGAGGTGACCTTATTGAAACATTTAAGATTCTTAGGGAGCTTGACAGGGTAGATGCTGAGAGGTTATTTCATCTTGTGGGACAATCTAAGAACAGGGGGCATCATCTCAGACTAAAATTTTACCCATTTCAGACAGCGATAAGGAAGCAATTTGTGTCTCAGAGTCATTAATTTGTGGAATGAGGCTGTGTCATCGAGTATATTCAAGGTCGAGATAGCTTTATAATTAGTAAGGGAACCAAAGATTGTGGGAAAAAGGCAGGAAAGTGGAGGTGAGATTGATCGGATCAGTCGTAATTTCATTGAATGCCAGAGCAGATTTGATGGGCCCAATGGCCTAATTCTGCTCCTACGTCTTACGTAGGTGTGCGTGGGACAAAAGGTCCACTAGGGTTCCTAGGGTTCAGACTAAGATGATGTGAGGCATAATCTTTCAGCTGAACATATTGGCTGTTCTACAAAGTTCTGTTGATCATTAGTGCATTTGCTGACTTACAGTCACAGATTCCATCGCCGAGCGGATGGCTGCTAATATCCATCGATGATTCATCACTGTCTGTAGTTGGATCCAGAGGATTGAAGGAATTGTCACTTGAATCTAGTGCTGTGAAAATAGAAGGCGTTCTGATGAAACACTGATTCTAGATTGACACTTACCACGGGAAATTCAATGAGGAAAGAGCAAACCAATACATCTTGTAAGACAGATCAGAGAGGATGAGTTGAGTTGAAGATCTGAGCTCCGTGGCTGTAGAAGCTATAGAATCTGTGGTTATATGTACAGAGACGGTGGTAAGATAAAACAGCTGTCAGGAAAGTAGGCAATATTCTGCACATTATCAATAGACGCAAGACCTTCCCATTTGGTTCTGAAGAAGTCAGACCAGACTTGAGACATTAAATCTGTTTCTCTCTCCACACAGGCTGTTAGACTACTGAAATCCTCCAGCATCCTCTGCATTTCTTTGTGGGAAGACAATTTAAATTAAGGGATTAAATTCTAAAGGGTCTCTAGAAGCTGAGAGATTGTGGTTATATGTTCATTAACTGATGAAGGATGAACAATCTGTCAGGAAGGTGTATGGAATTCTGAACATTATGAATAGGGGACAGAGCTTTCATTTAGACTCAATCTGAAATATTTTATTGAACATTAATATTTTAGTTGACTTACTTCCAGATTCCAGGGTATCGAAAGTCGCTGTGAAAAGAGAAGATGAATAGAACATCAATATTTATTATTTAATTCAACAACTGCTCCTGTAAAAAGTCTCATGAGTAATCAATTAGAGATAGTAGGAACTGCTGATGCTGGAGTCTGAGATAACAAGGTGTAGAGCTAGATGAACACAGCAGGCCAAGCAGCATCAGAGAAGGGTCCAGACCGGAAACGTCAGCTTTCCTGCTCCTCTGATGCTGCCTGGCCTGCTGTGTTCATCCAGCTCTACACCTTGTTATCTCATGAGTAATCAATTGTTTTAATTCATTCATGGAATGTAGGCATTGCTGCAACATTTATTGCCTATTCTTAAATGCCCTGGAGAAGGTGACTTTTTTGAACCATTGCTGTCTTTGGGGTGTATGGACATTTGTGGTATTATTAGGAAAGGAATTCCAGGATTGAGCCGCTGAAGAACAGCGCTTTATTTTGACGTCAGGATGGTGAATGGCTTGGAGGGCAACTTGCAGGAACTGGTGTGGTCCCATGTATCTGATGCCCTTGTCTGCCTAGCTGGTAGAGGTTGCAGGTTTGGAAGTTGCTGTCAGAGCAGCCTGGGTGAGTTTCTGCAGTACATCTCGCAGATGGTACACACTGCTGCCGTCATCAATTAGTGGTGAAGAGAGTGAACTCTGAAGGTGGATACGGATGGGGTGCCAATGAAGTGGGCATCTTTGCCTTGGGTGGTGACGAGCTTCCTGACCCCTGCTATCTCCCTGATGCCCTCACCTGAATGCTCCATGCTAGACCTGACCACACACAACTTTGCTGGATCTTACCCCTACTTCGACCCGAACCCCAGTCACCATCCACAGCCTATATTGCCCAGGCCAAACCCCCAAACACTTGCCTGGCACATTAGTCTCCTCACCTATCTGGCCTCTCACCCTCCTTGTTCACATGGCCCTGTCCCCATCTGTCCAGCTGACACCCTATCCTTATCGACATGGCACCCTTTATTTACTTGTGGGACGTTATGTGTTACAAGTTGATGGTGATGGTGTTTTACCCGAAATGTTGCTCCTGTGCTGAGCGGATTTCCCCCTGGCCTCCTCTGACATTCGGGGTAGATGAGACTCAGAATTTAAGCCAGAAAAATTGTCGACAGGTCAGGGAGCAATCATTTCTGACTGTATTTGGAACTTTAGATCATTACGGCGTGTTAATGTTGGAGCTGACTTACAGTCGGTATCAAGAGTTGGAACCAAAGGATGGAACGATGAGTCTGTTGTATCAAATGTCGCTGTGGAAAAAAATAGAACTTTTAACATTTATTCATCATACAATGTAATTCCTGTAGAATAATGGTGGAAGGATTGTACTATTTTTATTCATACATGGGAATTGGGCATTGCTGGCTGGCACAACATATTTTTTGCCTCTGTGGAATTATTTACCTCAGACACATGTCAAGGCTGGGTCGTTGAGTATATTCAAGGCTGAGATTGACAGGTTTCTAATCGTTAGGGGAATCAAGTATTACGGAGAGAAGGCACGAAACTGGAGTTTAGGATTATTAGATCGGCCATGATTTCAATGAATGCTGCAACAGGCTCAATGGGCTGAATGGCCTACACAGGGTTCACTCGACTCATTCCTGTGATGATAGGATTATTTTCTTAGGAAGAAAGCTTAGGTCTTAGATGAATGAGTGATGATCTCATTAAATATTTAATATAATGGGTTCAAAACATATTTCCCATGTAGGGAAACTAAAACAAGGAGACACATTTTAAGACAAGACTCATTTTAAGACAGAGATGAGGAGAAAATCTCTCCACATGGCACGAAAATGGCCTCACCTACGTGACTCCCTACCTTTTTACCACCTTTCCCTTCTGGTCACCTGGCACACCACCTCTACCTACACTTCTGCCACCCTGACACACTCACCTTTCTTCACTCACTGTCTGCGTGGTTTTGGGAACGCTAAACGGTTTTACTCCTGAAATAGGGTGCAAAATACCATTAAAACAAAGGGCGAGCTTTGACCTACAATGTTGCTCCTGTGTTGAGTGGTTTACTCCTGGTTTCCACCAATGGATACATTCAGGGCAGGCAAGACTCAGAATTTAAGTCAGAAAAATTGCCAACAGATTAGGGAACAATTTTAACGAGGATTCCTGTGGGTCAAGTCTATTTCAGGACTGTTCTCAAACATCTTACTAAACAGTAATATTTGAGCTGACTTACTATCGGTGTCAAGAGTTGGAATCAAAGGATGGAACGAGTCAGTTGTATCACATGTTGCTGTGAAAAGAGAAAATACAGCATTCAGCGCGTGTTCATTATTCAACATAGAAATGAGGTGTAGGTTTTTTACCCTTTCGTAATTAATTCATGGGATGTGGGCATTAACGGTTGGGCTGGTATTTATTGATGATCTCTAATTGCCACGACCAGGTGGTCGTGAGTTACCTGCGAGAATGATTGAATTCCTTCAGGAATTCCAATGCCGTTAGGAAAGGAGTTCCTTGATGAAGTGATGCTGAAGGAACGGCGATATATTTCTGGGGACCTGGGCTCGAATCCTGCCATGGCAGATGGTGGAATTTAAAATCTGGAATTAAAAGTCCAATAACGATCATGAAACCATTATCGATTGCCAGGAAAAGCCCCATCTGGCTCACTAATGTCCTTCAGGGAAAGAAACTGCCATCCTTACCTGAGATAGTAGGAACTGCAGATGCTGGAGAATCCGAGACAACAAGGTGCAGAGCTGGATGAACACAGCAGGCCAAGCAGCATCATAGGAGCAGAGAGGCTGACATTTCGGGCCTAGATCCTTACCTGGTCTGGTCTACACATGACTCCAGACCCACAGCAAAGTGGTTGACTCTCATCTCCCCTCTGGGCAATTAGGGATGAATGTTGGCTGAATCATTAATGCCCACATTCTCTGAATGAATAATAAAAATAAGTCAGAACCAAGTGTGGCTAGGAAGTGAACCTTGTGGATAGTGGACTTCCCATGTACTTAACTGCCTTTGTTTTTACAATGTTTTCATGGGATGTGGGATGTGGGAATCGCTGCCTAGTTCCATATTTATTGCCCACTGGGGTCAACCACATTGCTGTGGGTCTGGAGTCACATGTAGGCCAGACCAGGTAAGGAAGGCAGTTTCCTTCCCTAAAGGACGTTAGTGAGTTGGGAGGTTATGTTGCGGCTCTACAGGACATTGGTTAGGCCACTTTTGGAATGCTGCTTGCAATTCTAATCTCCCTGCGATAGGAAGGATGTTGTGAAACTTGAAAGGGTTCAGAAAATATTAACAAAGATGTTGCCAGGGTTGGAGGGTTTGAGCTACAGGGAGAGGCTGAATAGACTGGGGCTATTTTCCCTGGAGCGTCGGAGGCTGAGGGATGACCTTACAGAAGTTTATAACATCATGAGGGGCATAGTTAGGTTGAACAGTCAAGGACTTTTCCCCAGGGTAGGGGAGACTAAAACTACAGGGCGTTGGTTTAAGGTGAGAGGGGAATGATTTAAAAGAGACCTAAGGGGCAACTTTTTCACGCAGAGGGTGATGTATGTATGGAATGAACTGCCAGAGGAAGTGGTGGAGGCTCGTACAATATTTAAAAGGCATCTGGATGGGTATGTGGATAGGAAGCATGGATGAGTTAGACCGAAGGGTTTGTTTCTGTGCTGTACAGCTCTATCATCTATGACTCTCTGGTACTTGTTATGCTATTAATATGGCTTGCTGCCTAATTGTCCAAATTTCATTGCATATATGAACAAAGTGTTTTAGTATTTGAGGAATTGCATATGAGAGACCTACTAACTTGACATCAGCAGCAGAGAAAATGCTGAATACAATATAAAGCTGAACAAATAGAGATTGGGCAGAATAAGCATGGAATTATGAAGGGAAATCATGTCTAACAAGTCTGATGAACTTATTAATTTTATGAGGATATAACTAGTCACACAGATAAGGAGGGAACTAGTGGATGTGGCATATTTGGATTTTCGGAAAACTTTCAATAAGGTGTTAGCATCATGAGGCATATTTATCCTCTTAATCACTGATTCTACATCCTCTTACATTAAGCTGCTGTGGACCCCTCTCTGAAGTGAAAAGTGAACATGCTCCCATGCATTCCATGTTCAGGAGTGAGCTCAATAGATACAGGCTTCGTCTTCATCATTAGTCCTTAGCATCTTCCTCACCTTGCCTGACTGCAAACCGTCTTTGGAGCACTGCCTGCACTCAGAGTTCACATTCTTCTCATCACCGTGGGGCTTCTGACTTCTCGAGCAATGACTAGCCCGACCTGTTTGGTTTGGTCCTCCTGCCCCTCTCAGGAAAGAGACGCACTTTCTATGGAACTCTGACCACCTCAATCATGTCCTCCAGGGATCTATCACTGAATCACAGGATTGCTCTTACAGGACTGTGTGCCATTTGCTGCTCTCTATTATTCCACACATTGTCTGCCTATAGCTACAATGACCACTAGTGGACAGCATTCAAATGGGATCCACTGTGTTTACTTTCTACCTCCTGACTCCTTGATAACTGAACAACTAATTGATCCCTTCTGCATGATATTGCTGCATTTCACTCAATGATCATGAGCAGGGCCAGGGTCTTGAAATGTTGGCGATGTTAGATTTACAACACTGTTAACAACGTGAAGCCCCCTGGGTCAGCGAAGTGCTAAAGAGCAAAAGGAACAACAAGTTGCAAATTATATAGTGGACTGAATGCAGTATAACATCTCCAAGGAGCTTCGCAGGAGCATCATCAAACAAAATTGGACACTGTGGCAATGAAAGACAAACTGCAGAAGATGAGAAAAATCTTCATTGAAAAGGTAGATTTAATAGAACATCTTAGAAGAGGAAACGGGGAAGGGAGCTGGAGAAGTTTTGAAAGTGGATTCCAGAATTTCGAATGGCTAGAGGCATTGGGAGAGGAGCTAAGCCCAAGACTGATTCAGAATTAGAGGCGCGCAGGGGTTGCAGCAAGTTGCAGGATACAGACATAGCGGGGGTTAGGAATCAGAGAGATTTCAAAGAAAACAATGGAAATTTAGTAATTGAAGCATTGCTTTACCATGAGTCAATATAGATGAGTGAATGCAGCTGCGAAAACTGAATAAGACCTACTGAGTTAGGCTATAGCAGCAAAAGTTTGAAATACCTCGGTAGAGGATGGACATTGAGGGCTGCAGGAGTACATTGCAATAATGATATTTAAGACCATAAGACAGAAATAGCTCACTCAACCAATTGATCCTGCTCCACCATTCAATGAGACTATGCCTGATCTGTCATTCCTCAACTTTGCTGCCTTATCCCCATAACCCTTTATCACCTTGCTGACTCAAAATGTGTCCATAAGACATAGGAGCAGAAGTTAGGCCACTCAGCCCATCGAGTCTATCTCAGCCTTGAGTACACTTAATGACTCAGCCTTGACAGATCTGCGTGGTTAAGGTTTCCACAGATTCACTAGCTCCTCATCTCTGTCTTAAATGGATTATGCTCTCTGGTCCTAGACTGTCCCACAAGGAGAAAACAGGTCTCTGAATCTACCCCGTCAAACCCTCTAGAGCGAACAAAGATATGAAGCAGGAGCTCGACAATAAATAAGCTAAGTTTGATACTGAGTAAAGTGCTCATGAAAAAGGTGGTAACAGCCAGTCTTTGTGGTGATGGAAGTATGTCGTTGGCGAAGTCAGATGTCTCACCAAGTTTGCAAATGATCTGGTTCAGTCTTACGCAGCGACAAAGGAGAGGGGGTGAAATTGGTCAGTGGAAAATGGAATCTGTGCAGAGAGAAAAGTTGATACCTTTAGGCTTCCCAATATTTAACTGGGGGATATCAGCTTTATGCTTCTCGAAAATGCTAAGGCATGAGCTACAAAGCTGTGCATTGTCGTAAATAGTGTGCACGTTTGATAACAGCATTAAGTAAATCCAATTGGTTCAGCTGGAACTGTTGAATGAGAACTTCTCGTCTTTCTCTATTTTCACAGGACCTGACAATCACTTAATTCCATGTACCCCATTTCCTAATTTGCCACAGAATCAGAGTAGCCATGACACAGATTCTTCCACATCTGAAAGCTGTGGCAGTAAGTATTACTGTTTAAGGTGTTTTTCAGAATGGGTAGTAAATTGAGCGTGCCTGACATAGTTGAGGATCTGATCCTGAAGCTTAGACTGCACATGGGTGTCACTAAGGGTGACTTTACTCGAGCCTCCCCAGCTGCGTTGTACAGCAGTTGGATGTGACTGAGAGTGGATGTGACGTGCTTTCAGAAAGCATTTAAGGAAAGCAAGACGCTGCAGTCACAAAAAAGGAGAAGAATCTCCCTCTCAATGTGGACATAAGTAAAGCAGCGAAATTATGTAGCAATTCAACGGCATCACGGTCAAAGTTTGCAGATTTAAATTTCCTGGTTAATGCTGGTTGGTTTATCCCCCTTCTAGATCCTTCTTTCTCACTGGGATATATCTTTGCTATGAGCCACAAACTATTTTCTTGAAAATTTATCGCTGTTCCTCAACCACCTTTGCCGCTAAACTGTTTTCCTGGGCCATTCCAGCCAGCTCTGCCCTCATTCCTTTGTAATCATCCTTATTTAGGTTTAGCACAGCTTTTTTCCAATTGCCTATCAAACTGAATGCTAAATTCTACCGTGTTGTGGTCATTGTTTCTGAGAGGGTCTTTCACTTTGAGATAATTTATTAAATCTGCCAATGAATGCCCTTTGTTACATGTCCTCATTATCTCCTGATTTATTTTCTGTCCTACTGTTAAGAGGCCTATAGACCACTACTGCCAGTGTCTTCCTCCCTTTTTTTTATTTCTTACCTCTGCCTGAATGGATTCTACGTCTTTTGATCCAGAATCCCAGAATTCTGGTTTCTATTGATTGAGTGGGAAGTAAGGAAACTGAATATCAATGACCTGAGATAACATGAAAATGAAGGTATTGATACGCATCGCTGCACGCAATAAGGTTTCTAACCAGTCACGAGTGAAAATCTCACCTGTCTGCTGGAGTATGGGATTTGTTGTTATCATCTTGTGAAGTTCTCCATCACCCATCCCGCATGATTCTCCCAAGTTTCTTGCTGTCTGTTCAGTAGCTGGTCAGATTCCATCCTAATTATCAACTGATGTACTTGTAATATCCTTAGACTAACGTTTTCACGTGTGCATAATAGAAGTCGGAGTTATGCACATTGATAGGCAAGCCAGTCATTTCTGCAGCTGGGTTTGAGGGTGGGTCTTGCACTCATTCCTCATTCCTTCAGGGCTCTCATTCTTTGTGGCTCAAGAGTAACACGTTTTAACTCATTGGAATTATTTGACCTGGTACCTGGCACTGATGAAACAAGTGGTAGATTGGGTAATGTTGAGGGAATTGAATCATGGAATGAATACAGCACAGAAGGGGGCTATTTGGCCTATGAGATCTTTGTCAGCTCTTGGTAAGTGTGACAGCGCTCCCACTTCCTTTTCTGCATAGCCCTACAAAATTTTTTCTATCAAATTATTATGGAGTTACTTTGCAATGTCCTGGGCAACATATTCTAGATGCTGATCTCTCTGTTAAAGAAGCTACTCTTCAGAATGCTATTACTTCTTTGCTAATTATTTTTAATAAGTGTTCGCAGATAATAGATCCTTTTGTCTCTCCCTATTTACCCTGTCCAGAAGGAGGATGATTTTGCACAGTAAAACAAAATAAAGTACTGTGGATGCTGGAAATCTGAAACAAAAAAAATAGAAATTACTGGAGAAACTCATCAGGCCAGGCAGCATCCATGCAGAGATCCATCCGTGTCTCGAGTCTAGTGACTCTCTGTCGGATTTTGATCACCTCCCTCAAATCTCCTCTGAACCTCCTGTTCTCTGAGGAGAGCAACTTGATCATTATCCATCTCCCACATAAGATCCAAAATCTTGAAGGTCTCTTCACAGCAGCACAAAATGGTGCGTCAGCACCAGAATGTCTTCTGTAGTTCAAGTAGACAGCGCAATTTTACATTTTCAATAGTAATCAGCATTGCTCATTGAAGGCCGGAGTTGCCAGTGACGGCCACAATATGAGAAAGTATATTAAAACTCATCAGTCTCTTCGGAACCCTCTCTTCCTCTTAAAATGTGTTGCCCAGAATTGCACGGAATATAGCAGTTTGTGCCAAACCAGTGTTTTGCAAAGATTTGTGAGGGAATTGCTTTTTTCCATGCTTTTTCACTCTGCCACTATTTACAAATTCTAGGTGTCCCATCCGACTGGAATCATTGGAAATTAATCCTTTAAGTCATATTGTCTTTGCTCACTTTTCCTACCTTCACACTTCTCAGCAATAAATTTCATTTGATAAATGTCTGTCAATTTCACGTCAAGGTTCAAATGGACTTTTCTCTTTCCACAGAGCAAACAACAACTGAAGGTACAACTGATACAACAACTGTGTATCCAGATACTACTACTAACAGTGAGTCCACTAAAGTATTAATATTACTTCGATGTTTCAGAATGAGTTCAAGAGAATGATACATAAAGTCCAGAATCATTGCCAATTGACTTACTAATCACTTTTTAAACTGACCTTCCACCATCAACAATTGACCAATGTAATGCACCAACACATATAATCCAGGTTTCATATGCTTCTGGTTCCTCCCCGTCTTTTAGAATTTTATGCTTTATGTTGTCTTTCCTGATTTATCCCTTGAAAAATAGATGATTTTGTATTTCTTAACATGAAGATTCATTTGAAAAATGTCTGCCTATTTCACATTTACATGTTCAATGAGAATTTCTTCTCTTGTCACAGCTCTAGATACAACTGACACATCGTATTGTCCTACGATTCCAACTGAGGATAGCGATCAGTCAGACACATCAGGAGATATAAGCAGTCATTCCCATCCTGAAACGTGTCGCTGTGAGTCAGCAAAAGTGCTAAAGTTAAACAGCTGTTACAAAATAAGATCAACTGAACGGTTTCTGCAGCAAATCATTGTGCTTTGACGCTGCAGTGAGTATGCTGCTGTTACGGTATCCAGATGTTTCAAAATCTGGCAGATTATCCCAATAAGATGTCATTCATGTTTGTTCGCAACTGACTGGCTGTGACATTAGTCCCACACAGGCTGTGATGCTAACTCCTGACTTAGTGTGATGGAATTCCTGATTCATTATGATGCTAACTCCTGACAGACTGTAACAGTACCTCCTCACAGACTGTAACAGTACCTTTTGACTGATTGCGATTGTATCCCTTGACTGATGGTGACAGTAGCCCCGACTATCTGTGACAGTAGCCCTGACTAACAGTGATAGTAGCCCTGACTAACTGTGAGAGTAGCCCTGACTAACTGTGACAGTAGCCCTGACTAACTGTGAGAGTAGCCCTGACTAACTGTGACAGTAGCCCTGACTAACTGTGATAGTAGCCCTGACTAACTGTGAGAGTAGCCCTGACTAACTGTGATAGTAGCCCTGAGTATCTGTGATAGTAGCTCTGACTAACTGTGACAGTAGCCCTGACTAACTGTGATAGTAGCCATGACTAACTGTGACAGTAGCCCTGACTAACTGTCAGAGTAGCCCTGAGTATCTGTGATAGTAGCCCTGACTAACTGTGAGAGTAGCCCTCAGTATCTGTGATAGTAGCCCTGACTAACTGTGATAGTAGCCCTGACTAACTGTGAGAGTAGCCCTGACTAACTGTGATAGTAGCCCTGAGTATCTGTGATAGTAGCCCTGACTAACTGTGAGAGTAGCCCTGACTAACTGTGACAGTAGCCCTGACTAACTTTGATAGTAGCCCTGACTAACTGTGAGAGTAGCCCTGACTAACTGTGACAGTAGCCCTGACTAACTGTGAGAGTAGCCCTGACTAACGGTGGTAGTAACCCCGACTAACTGTGACAGTAGCCCTGACTAACTGTGACAGTAGCCCCGACTAACTGTGACAGTAGCCCCGACTAACTGTGACAGTAGCCCCGACTAACTGTGAGAGTAGCCCTGACTAACTGTGATAGTAGCCCTGACTAACTGTGAGAGTAGCCCTGACTAACTGTGATCGTAGCCCTGACTAACTGTGAGAGTAGCCCTGACTAACTGTGAGAGTAGCCCTGACTTCCTGAGATACATCCTCCTGAGCTGTGTGTTGTCTCCCTTGACTCCAGTAGACATTGCTCCAGTTTGGCTAGCACATGTGACCATTTGTTCAAAGTGTGTTTGCTGCATAAACTGCTGTCATGTGCTGTAGGTATGGCGTTGGCATGGCATGGTGACCCACAACGACATACCCAACTTTTTGAGCATTCCGTGGTCACAATGAGCCTGCTTGTTTCTCTGAGTTATAAAGTAATGCACAGTATAAAGGCTGGCAACCTGCAGCTTGTACACTGCACACACTGTGTGCTAAAATGCAACCCAAGCATCAGAGGATAGTCGTGTTCAAGTCATCACAAAGTGAGTGAGCAATAATGTAAGGACCATAAGAAGCATCCTGTTTACATTTTTAAAAATTAGTTCATGGGACGTGTGCGTTGTTTTCTTTATTCTTTATTCATTCACGGGATGACCACGTCGCAGGCCAGGCAGCATTTATTGCCCAGAGGGCAGTTAAGAGTCAACCACATTGCTGTGGGTCTGGAGTCACATGTAGGCCAGACCAGGTAAGGATGGCAGTTTCCTTCCCTAAGGGACATTAGAGAACCAGATGGGTTTTTTCCCCCCAACAATCAACTCACAGTTATCATTAGATTCTTAATTCCAAATATTTATTGAATTCAAATTCCACCATCGGCCAAGGTGGGATTCGAGCCCGGGTCCCCAGAACATTATTGGGGTCTTTGGATTAAAGAGTCCAGCGATAATACTACTAGGCTATTGTCTCCCCTCATTGCTAGCAAGGCCAACATTTGTTGCCCAACGCTGATTGTTCTGGAACTGAGCAGTTTGTTTGGCCAATTCAGGGGGCAGTTGAGAACAACCACTTTGGTGTGAGTCTGGACTTGTACCTGTTGCTATAAAGAAATAAAATGCATCTTGTTGTGTTGAAGCCAGACCAGGTGAAGATGGCACATTTTTTTCTCAATGGTGGGCCAACAAAATACCGGTGTATCATTATTCACAAAGGGTGGTAGGGATAAAAACAGGAAATACAGGTCAGGGAATCCAACATCAGTGGTAGGGAAACCATTGGAAAATATTCTGAAGGACAGAATTAATCTTCCACTTGGAGAAGCAGTAGTGAATCATTTGCTTTCATTAATAGAGGGATTGAGTTTAGCTTTTATTAATAGAGGGATTGAGTCCGAGAGCTGTGAAGTTATGCTCCAGCTATACAAAAGCCTGGTTTGGCCACATCTGGAGTATTGTGTCCAGTTCTAGTCGCCTTATTACAGGAAAGATGTGGAAGCATTGGAAAAGGTGCAGAGGAGATTTACCAGAATGTTGCCTGAAATGGAGGGAAGGTCTTACGAGGAAAGGTTGAGAGAGCTAGGGCTTTTCTCTTTAGAACGACAAAGGATGAGAGGTGACTTGATAGAGGTGTACAAAATGATCAGAGGTATAGATAGAGTGGAAATCCAGAGACTTTTTCCTAGGGTGGAGGTAGCTATTACGAAGGGGCATAGTTTTAAAGTGAGTGGAGGTAGATATAGGGGAGACGTCAGAGTAGGATCTTTACTCAGAGAGTGGTCGGGGCGTGGAATGCGTTGCCGGAGAGGGTAGTGGAGTCGGCCTCATTAGGGGCATTTAAGCAGCTATTAGATAGGCATATGGATGATAGTATAAGGTAGGGGTGGAGGTTAGATAGACCTTAGGTTTCGGATAAAAGTTTGGCACAGCATCATGGGCCGAAGGGCCTGTACTGTGCTGTACTGTTCTATGTTCTATGTTCTATGAAGCAAAGATAGCATGGTTTTGGAAGGAGAGATCACATCTGACAGGACTGAGTTTTTAACTGAGATGACTGGATGTGTGGATGAGGTTAGAGCAGTGGATGCCATCCATTGGACTTCAATGATTCAGTGCCCTGGTAGATTGAAGGTAAAAGTGCAGGTAACTGAGAGGCGATTTAAAGAAGTATTTTTTTACCCAAAGGCTGGTGGAACTCACTGTCTGAAAGGCTAGTCAACATTCTCTGCAGCTGCTTGAGCGCATGATTTTAAGAAGCAGATGTTAAGGAATAGATGAGCTATATGAGTAGTTTTTCTTTAAGGGTCCCATAAAGAGACATTAGCGAAAGAGGTTTGTATGATGTGATTGTAACCAAGTCCAGCTGTACTTTCCTGAAGTGGGAACAGGGTGACCCTTCACTGGCGTTGAGTTTCGGGAAGTTTGTTTTGAGGGTAAAAGAGTTGAATCTTTATTTTTGAAACATGTAATAAGCATCATTACTTTGTGCCAATCTCCTGCTTTTTCCCCATATCCTCACACACTAAATCCATCCAAATAATCATCAAGTGCCCTCTTGTTGGTCAAATGAATTTTGATGGACATTGAGAGTTAAAAAAGAACTGGAAAGCTGCCATCTTGGTGAATACCTATGATATCTCAGACAGGAACTTACATGTGAGGAAATGTGGGAATCAATAAGAAAACAGGAGGAATATAAAATCTGAATCAGAGATAGTAGGAACTGCAGATGCTGGAGAATCCGAGACAACAAGGTGCAGGGCTGGATGAACACAGCAGGCCAAGCAGCATCATAGGAGCAGAGAGGCTGATGTTTCGGGCCTAGACCCTTCATCAGAAAAGGGGGAGGGGAAGGGGGTTCTGAAATAAATAGGGAGAGAGTGGGAGGCGGATAGAAGATGGATAGAGGAGAGGATAGGTGGAGAGGAAACAAACAGGTCGAAGAGGTGGGGATGGAGCCAGTAAAGGTGAGTGTAGGTGGGGAGTTAGGAAGGGGATAGGTCAGTCAGAGGACGGACAGGTCAAGGGGGCGGGATGAGGTTAGTCAGTAGGAGATGGAGGTGCGGCTTGAGGTGGGAGGAGGGGATAGGTGGGAGGAAGAACAGGTTAGGGAGGCAGGGACGAGCTGGACTGGTTTTGGGATGCGGTAGGGGGAGGGGAGATTTTGAAACTTGTGAAATCCACGTTGATACCATTTGGCTGCAGGGTTCCCAAGTGGAATATGAGTTGCTGTTCCTGCAACCTTCAGGTGGCATCGTTGTGGCACTGCAGGAGGCCCAGGATGAACATGTCGTCTGAGGAATGGGAGGGGGAGTTGAAATGGTTCGCGACTGGCAGTTGTTTATTGCGAACCGAGCGTAGGTGTTCTGCAAAGCGGTCCCCGAGCCTCCGCTTGGTTTCCCCGATGTAGAGGAAGCCACACCGGGTACAGCGGATGCAGTAACACCTCTCTCCCCGTCGGGCAGCCACCTAGAAACCGATATTCATTTCAAGCCCACCGACTCCCACAGCTACCTAGAATATACCTCCTCCCACCCACCTTCCTGCAAAAATGCTATCCCCTATTCCCAATTCCTTCGCCTCCGCCGCATCTGCTCCCAGGATGAGGCATTCCACTCCCGTACATCTCAGTTGTCCTCGTTTTTCAAGGACCGTAACTTCCCCCCCTTGGTGGTCGAGAACGCCCTCAACCGTGTCTCCCGCATCTCCCGCACCTCATCCCTCACACCCCGTCCATGCAATAAGAACCAAAAAAGAATCCCCCTTGTCCTCACGTACCACCCCACCAACCTCTGGATCCAACGCATCATCCTCCGACACTTCCGCCATCTGCAATCCCACCCCACCACCAAAGACATCTTTCCCTCCCCATCCTTATCTGCTTTCCGGAGGGACCACTCTCTCTGTGACTCCCTTGTCCGCTCCACACTCCCCTCCAGCTTACCACACCCGGCACTTTTCCCTGCAACCGCAGGAAGTGCTACACCTGCCCCTACACCTCCTCCCTCACCCCCATCCCAGGCCCCAAGAAGACTTTCCATATCAAGCAGATGTTCACCTGCACATCTGCCAATGTAGTATACTGCATCCGCTGTACCCGGTGTGGCTTCCTCTACATCGGGGAAACCAAGCGGAGGCCTGGGGACCGCTTTGCAGAACACCTACGCTCGGTTCGCAATAAACAACTGCACCTCCCAGTCGCGAACCATTTCAACTCCCCCTCCCATTCCTCAGGCGACATGTTCATCCTGGGCCTCCTGCAGTGCCGCAACGATGCCACCCGAAGGTTGCAGGAACAGCAACTCATATTCCGCTTGGGAACCCTGCAGCCCAATGGTATCAATGTGGCTTTCACAAGTTTCAAAATCTCCCCTCCCCCTACCGCATCCCAAAACCAGTCCAGCTCGTCCCTGCCTCCCTAACCTGTTCTTCCTCCCACCTATCCCCTCCTCCCACCTCAAGCCGCACCTCCATCTCCTACCGACCAACCTCATCCTGCCCCCTTGACCTGTCCGTCCTCCCTGGACTGACCTATCCCCTTCCTAACTCCCCACCTACACTCTCCTTTACTGGCTCCATCCCCGCCTCTTCGACCTGTTTGTTTCCTCTCCACCTATCCTCTCCTCTATCCATCATCTATCCGCCTCCCACTCTCTCCCTATTTATTTCAGAACCCCCTTCCCCTCCCCCTTTTCTGATGAAGGGTCTCGACCCGAAACGTCAGCCTCTCTGCTCCTATGATGCTGCTTGGCCTGCTGTGTTCATCCAGCCCTGCACCTTGTTGTCTCGGAATATAAAATCTGCTGGTAGAAAAGATATTAGATTTAGGAAACAAACAGAAGGACATCAAAGTACTAAAGGAGAAGGATTGGAACCTAAAAATACTACAAAGAAAATCATATATTTCCATTGTAATAAAACGGGACATATTAAAGCTAATATCTCCATTGCAGTATTAGGACTTCCTCAGCGTGATTCATTTTGGAAGGTCGAATTTGAATGCAGAATACAGGGTTAATGGCAGGATTCTCAAAAGTGTGGAGGAACAGAGGGATCTCGGGGTCCACGTCCATAGATCCCTCAAAGTTGCGACCCAAGTTGATAGGGTTTTAAAGAAGGCGTATGGTGCGTCGGCTTTCATTGGCAGGGGAATTGAGTTTAAGAGCCACGAGGTTATGCTGCAGCGCTATAAAACCCTGGTTAGACTACACTTGGAATATTGTGTTCAGTTCTGGTCACCTCATTATAGGAAGGATGTGGAAGCTTTAGAGAGGGTGCAGAGGAGATTTACCAGGATGCTGCCTGGACTGGAGGGCAGGTCTTATGAGGAAAGGTTGAGGGAGCTAGGGCTTTTTCATTGGAGTGAAGAAGGATGAGATGTGACTTGATAGAGATTTACAAGATGATGAGAGGCATAGATAGAGTGGATAGTCAGAGACTTTTTCCCCAGGGCGGAAATGACTATTACGAGGGGGCATAATTTTAAGGTGATTGGAGGAAGGTATAGGGGAGATGTCAGAGGTAGGTTCTTCACACAGAGAGTGGTGGGTGTGTGGAATGTGCTGTCGGCAGTGGTAGTGGACTCAGATACTTTAGAGACTTGTAAGCGACTCTTGGATAGGTACATGGAGGATAGTAAAATGTAGGGTATGCAGGGTAGATTGATCTTAGTAGGATAATAGGTCGACACAACATCATGGGCTGAAGTGCCTGTACTGTGCTGTACTATTCTATGTTCTCTGTTCTATCTCAGGAAAGGAAGTGGGTATTAAAACTTTAGCTGTAGTACAAGTAGAATGTGTTTAATCTGTTGTTCCCATGTTGTATAAGGTAATGGGTCTGAAAGGTTTAATGTTCAATCAATCTTAATGATCTCTCAGAGGGTGGAGAATGAGGTATCTAACACAAGGCTCCAGTGGAGGCAAAGATGTCATCTCTGGCTAGTGATTGTCTCTGTAAATATCCCTAACTAGTCAATATAACTTGTACCTGTTGCTATAAAGAAATAAAATGCATCTTGTTGTGAAAAAAACATTATACATCCTGTTAAGACGCAGTGGTGGCTTATTCATGACCGCTGGTAATTACATAAACCCCAAAGTTCCAGCAATAGTACTGAAGACTTGTATTCTAGAACTTGCCTCGCCCCAGCTAAGTAGTGTGTACTATCTACAAGATGCACAGCAGAAATCCACCAAAGACCCTTAGACAGCACCTTCCAAACCCACGACCACTTCCGTCCAGAAGGACAAGATACATGGGAACATCACTCCCTTCAAGTTCCCCTCCAAGTTACTCACCGTCCTCACTTGGAAATATACTGCCGTTCCTTCACTGTCGACGGATCAAAATCCTGGAATTCCCACCCTAAGGGCATTTTGGGTCAACCCACAGCACATGGACTGCAGCGGATCAAGAAGGCAGCTCACCCACACCTTCTCAAGGGCAACTAGGGACGGGCAATAAACGCTGGCTCAGGCAGCGACTCCTTGTCTCACAAGTGAATAAGTAAAGAAACGTTAACTCTCTCTACAGATACTGCCAGACCAGCTGAGTTTCTCCAGTAATGTTTGGCGTTTGTTTCAGATTTCCAGTATTTTGTCTTTACTTAAAAAAGTAGGGAGGTTGTGCTTCAGTTAAACAGAGCGCTGGTGAGGCCATAACGGGAGAATTATTTACAGTATTGGTCTTATTATTTAAGGAAGGATGGAAATACATTGAAGACAGTTCAGAGAAGGTTAATTCGTCTCATACCTCAAATGGGCAGGTTATCTTATCTATCCACTGGTGTTTATAAGAGTAAGAGGTGACTTGTTTAAAACATACAAGGTCCTGAGGGGTCTTGACAAAATGAATATGGAGAGGATGTTTCCTCCCATTGGTGAGTGCACAACCCACCTTGAGAAGCTCTTTTCTGTCTAAAGTGATTTTTTTTTCCCCTCCAAAAATCCTTTTATAGATATTCAGAGATAGTAGGAACTGCCGATGCTGGAGAATCTGAGATAACAAGGTGTAGAGCTGGATGAACACAGCAGGCCAAGCAGCATCAGAGGAGCAGGAAAGCTGACGTTTCAGTTCTGGACACTTCTTCAGAAATCTTTATTTTTTTTTTGTGTGTGCTTATTTTCCCCAGCACCCTTGTGATGCTGCGTGCAGGTGTGAGACACAGTAAAAACCATTAGGTGCGCAAATAACTTCATTAATATACCACCACCAGGAAAAAACACCCATGTGACCAAAGCATCAGTGTAAGAGTCTCTTTATATACCATACCTCTAGGAGCTTGATGGTTGTTTCATGTCAATTACTTGTTTAATTGTCAACTAACAAGAGGCTGATGTTCAAGGTCATCCTTCCTCTTTCTGTCTGAAACCCTGCAAGACATCTCATGGCCTATTAGTGGCCAGGGGTGTCCTGTTTAACCTTCACTTGCACAGTTAAGTTACCTGTGAATCAAGGAATCTCCTCCCTTGTCGGGCTTTAGGTGTGTCTTGTTTTAGAGTCTTGTTCTTGACAAAGTAAACAAGAATACAGTGCCCTGTGGCTATCAACTCCACTAGCAGCTCTGAGGTTTTTCTTAATTAAAACGAGACCTACTTATATCAAAATGAAATTAATTTCTTAGGATCTAATAGGACAATTGGACAGTCTTTCTTACAAACTTCTTGAGTGCTATTGGAATTGTACTCATGCAGTTAACTGGGTCCTGCCTCGTGCAGGAGCTGGTTTAAGGAGATTTATTTAACACTGATTTGCAGTTCTAGGGGTGAGCAGTTGTCTGGGTGAAGGAAGTATTGCATGACATAGGGATTTTGAAAGATGGCTTCTGCTCTCAGTCATTGTAGATGATCACCCGTCTATTAGTGTTGATGGTGGTGCTCTGCTGTTCAGGTGTTCTCATCAGATCAGTGATCTGCATCCAGCACTATTCGTCATTCAGTTACTGGGGTCAACAATCATGAGTCATCAAAGAAGGAGGAAGCAAAACAGAATTCCATTAAATTGATGTGAATTTTGAAAAGATAGGAACAATCAAAACATCTCTCAGCATGATTGTGTTTGTACCTGTCTGATAAGACCATTATACGTACAGTTTTATTTAATATCATATTCATGATAAATGAAACTATCGATCCTTTCTCTCTTTTCACAGTACCATCATCCCAAGAGCTAAGTGACCTGATGTTGGATCAACTGTTTCAGACCCAGGAGAGTGATGAATCAGAGTCTTCTTTGGATCTTAGTACTGGAACCTGTGAGTCAGAAATGTTTTAATGCTCGACGGGATCTTTCTGAACGGGCAATGTGTTGAACTGCTGCAGGGCTTTGCAATATGTGGGGTATCCTGTAATATGTGGGTAATAATTATGATCTCATTATGGTGTTGCCCATATTCCTTTCAGCAGTTCCTGATCCAACCCATAAACTTGATCAGTGCAAGTTGGAGACATGTGTTGTTGCTAGATTCAACTGATACAACTTCCAATGTTTTGTTTTTGACCATAGATACTGAAGAATCATCAATGAATATTAGCAGCCATCCACTTGATGGAACCTGTGACAGTGAGTCAATAAATGTACAGAATATACAAGCGTTTAGGATGTTTCAAAATGGTCAATGAGTTCAGCTGAAAGATTACACGTCACATGGTGATGATCTGACACCAGCGATATCATTACGATCCATGGTAGAGTTGCATCCTGCCCACTAATGATCAAAACCATAAACTAGGAACATGATGAGTTAGGAGGCAGTCATGTTTATTTCATGATGTGGAAGTGCCAGTGTTGGACTGGGGTGGACAAGGTCAGAATTCACACAACACCAGGTTATAGCACAACAGGTTTATTTGAAATCACAAGCTTTCAAAGCACTGCTCCTTCATCAAGTGAAGTGGAGGGAAGCACACAGACATAAAATTTATAGGGAGAGCAAATGTTTATTTTATTTGGGATATCATTTACTTTTTTATTATTATTCATTCACGGGATGAGGACGTCGCTGGCTAGGCAGCATTTATCGTCCATCCCGAATTGCCCAGAGGGCAGTTAAGCAATTAGAATTCCTGCAATGTAGAAGCAGGCAATTCAACTTATCAAGTCCACACTGACCCCCCAAAGACCCCCCATCCAAACCCACCGTCCTATTGTATCCTGTCCCTGTAACCCTGTATTTCCCATGGCTGATCCACCCAGCCTGCACATCCCTGAACACTATGGGCAATGTAGCATGGCCAATCCAGCTAACCTGCACATCTTTGGACTGTGGGAGGAAACCGGAGCACCCTGAGGAAACCCATGAAGACACGGTGAGAATGTGCAAACTCCACGCAGACAGTCACCCGAGGCTGGGATCAAACGCAGGTCTCTGGCACTGTGAGGCAGTAGGGCCATCTCCGTATTGTCAACCACATTGCTGTGTGTCTGAACTCACATGTAGTCCAGGGGATGGCAGCTTCCTTCCTTAAACCAGACAGGTTTTTCCTACAGCCGACAATGGTTCCATGATCACTATTAGACTCCCAATTCCGGACATTTATTGAATTAAAATTCCACCATCTGCTGTGGCAGGATTTGAACCCAGGTGCTCAGAACACAACCAGGGTCTCTGGGTTAACAATCTAGCGATAATACCACTAGGCCATCACCTCCCTTATGACTTCCGATCATTGACATCTCATCAGAACTTTGTCCACTTACTTTCTCTCCATGGAGGAGAGTTTTCTAGACTTTTTAAAAATCTCAGATACCCAGTATCTGCAATATTTAGCTTTTGTTCTGTTGTACCTGTACCTGTTTAGTGCCAACAGCCTGTTGATTACATTGATGTTAACACACAAATGTTCAATGGGGGTTATTTTCCTTTTGCTCTCTCTCACAGCTTCTGATATGAGTGACCTGATGTTGAACCAGCTGTTTCAGACCCAGGACAGTGATCAGTCAGAGTCTTCATTGGATATTAGCAGTCACACAATGACAGATAAATATGACAGTGAGTCAGCAAAATACACTAATATGTGAATATACTGACTGGAAGCTGGTCTCCAGGGTCCCTGAGCCTGCTATACCGTTCAATAAGCTCCAGGCTGAGCTGATTGTTCCACATTCCCGCCTATTCATTAAACGGTCTGCCTTGTTTATAAAGCCCAGAATCTCATATCATTGAATCCTCTACTATTAATATCCTGGGCTTCTCCATTGACCAGAATGTTAACTGGTCAAATTAACACTGTGAACACAACATAGGTAGGAGCAAATTACTGCAGACGCTTGAATCTGTGCTGAAAACAAAAAGTGTTGGAATTCACAGTGGGTCAGGCAAGAGAGAGAGGGAGCAAGCTGACGTTTCAAGTTTAGATGACTCTTCATCAGAGCTGGCATGAAGTGTGGAGGGGGCAACATTTATGTAATTTGCCCCCTCCAAACTTCACATCAGCTCTGATGAAGAGCCATCTAGACTTGAAAGATTAGCTTGCTGTCTCTCCATGGTGCTTGACCCACTGTGATCACTCCAGCATTTTTAGTTTTCACTATGACTACAACATTAGGTCAGAGGCTAGGAATCCTGCAGCGAGTAGCTCATATCTTTTTTTTAATTACTCGTGGGATGTGGGTGTCACTGGCTAGGCTAGCATTTATTGTCTATCCCAGACACCAGTTTAAAATCAACCACATCATTGTGGATCAGGAATCACTTGAATGCCAGCCTGGAACCTGATGGGTTTCTTTGACAATGGTTTCATGGTCTTCATTAGACTCTTAATTCTAGATTTTTATTGAATTCAAACTCCACCATCTGCCATGGCAGGATTCGAACTCAGGTGCCCAGAACATTTCCTGGATTGCTGTATTAATTGTCTATTGATAATACCACCAAACCTCCTGTCTCTTCAAACCCACAAGATACATGTCAAGAGTGTAGTGGACTACTCTCCACCTCTCTGGATAAATGTAGCTCCAACAACACTCAAGAAGCTCGTCACCATCCAAAGCAGAGACGCCCACTTGATTGGCACCTCATCGATATCCATCTTCAGTGTTCAGTCTCTTCGCTGCTAATTGACAATGGCAACAAGTGTGTGCCGTCTACAAAATGTACTGCAGAAACTCACCAAGGTTGCTCTGACAGCAACTTCCAAATCCACGACCACTTCCATCTAAAAGGATAAAGACATCAGATACATGGGAACACCACCTCTTGCAAATGCCCTCCAAGCCACTCACCATCCTGACTTTGAAATATATCACCATTCTTCAGAGTCGCTAGGTCAATCCTGGAATTCCATTTCTAATAGCATAGCAGGTGTCCACACGCCCAAAGACTCCAGTGGTTCAAGAAAGCAGCTCATTATCACCTTCTCCAGGGCAATTAGGAATGGGTAATAAATGTTACAACAATGCCC